>NW_020456287.1:2836793-2874705 GCF_003342845.1 Nothoprocta perdicaria
AAAAGAAAAGAAAAGAAAAGAAAAGAAAAGAAAAGAAAAGAAAAGAAAAGAAAAGAAAAGAAAAGAAAAGAAAAGAAAAGAAAAGAAAAGAAAAGTGCACAATATTCTCATAGAACAGGTTCAACCACTGGAAAACTCTCCAGTTTACAATAATCCATTTGCAAGAATCCTCATCCACGTGAACAAGACTAATACCAGTGTAGCTGCTTCCACTGTAACTGTGAATGTTGGCCAGTATTTTCAGAAGCTGGAACTCAAACACTGGAGTCAATTTTTAAGAGCAGTAGGGACATGTAYTTGTGAGAATAAGGAAGTATTCCACTTCTGATAGCAGGTCAGGTCAATACATATGTAGCCTATAAATTATAGCAATCCCTTTTGTGCATTCCTGGGATCTTGATAGCTTTGTGTCTTGGGGCTTTTCTCCCCAGTATCTCTCTTCCTCATYATGACTCTGTCTTCTGGATATTTTGTATGCCAAGGATGGTATGAGATATCTGWACAATGCTCCTACAGCTGTGCCCCATAATGTCTAGTAATTCTTATTGCTAGCTAGACATAGACTATGGAAACTGTTTTAATCCTTTTATCCAGTAAGGGTAAAAGGATCCTGTTTTATGCTGCCTAGAGTGCTGAATAAAGGCCTCATCCGAGATCTGCAAAGCTCTGCATTTCGCACGGACCTATAAGAGAATTTCCTTTTATTTAAAGCTTTACAGATATTTATATAGGAGTCTTAGAACATCCCAAATTTCAAAGCAAAGATCAGGTTCAAATATTTCCCTTCTAAACCTATTAAAAAAGTGCTTAGACCTTCAAGTCTTACTTCTTAAAAAAGAAAACAAGGAGTTTTGATATAACAAAGACCTTATACATGGGCTTAGCTATACACACAGCATTTAATCTCATTATTTTCAGTGGAATGCACAGTGGTGTATAAAAACATACATAAATCTGAAGGCTTCAGGTTTGTTTAAATTTCAGCTACATTAGATGACTGTAAACTAGATAATTTCTGAGAGTCACAAACTTCAAGCACTTCCTTGGGAAAAAGAAGTTGATTTCTCTCTGTAGGTTGCGTGAGGAGTTGGATTTTGTAGAGAATAATTTGAAGTCTTACTAGCACAACCCTTGTATGAACATGGTAAATTAACTTTGGGGTAGTTAGTGGTTTTCTTTCCCCTGCCTCTGCTAACACCATGCTGCAGTGTTTGGGACATGTAATGACAGTGAAGTTGCCGTGAGACAGAGCCATCACATGCCTTCCATGGCTGACAGGCCTGGAAAACCAGTGGTCCATGGCAAATAGTTTGTGCCTTGACCAAGAATCACATGGAACTGYAGCTTTCCATATAGTGTTCATCTGGGACAAAAATACAGATTTCCCCAAAGCTACTGTTATTATTACTGTTGAAGTCAAATTAGATTTGAGCCTGAGCTGGAATATTAAGTCCAASTACTTTTCAACTTTTGTGATGTTCTGGATTTGATGTCATTTGTGTCATTGCCATGAGACATATCTATAAGTCAAAAACTTATAAGGGCGAAGCTTCATTATGTTTAGAAGATTTTTTTTTAAATTAAGCATTTGTTGTTCATTAAGATTTTATTTCTTTTACAAATCCAGGCTATTGACTTGCAGGAAACAGTCTCTTCATGGGGCTACCAGACAGGACTAACTCCTTTCTGCTCCCCATAGACTTTTTCACCTCTGGATGAGAGGTGGGAGAATGGGATAGATGGAAACCCATATATTCAATAGCTTGATAGCTTGCTTCAGGCTTCCTGCTCTTTTTTTTTTTTTTTTTTTTTTCTTTTTTGTCTGTTCTGTGCAATGTTCCCAAAGTTCTTGAACCTCTCCCTTTCAGGTTCCACATTAAATCACTCTAATTACTGCCAGTAACTTGTGACTCCCTTTTATTTTTACAAAGTAATTTCATTTTGAAAATACTAATGTTTCTCCTGACCTTTTCTTCCCTCCTTAGGATGCATTAAAACACTGCACTACAAAAAAAGGATGAATGGAAGATGAATACAAATAACAATGGTTAACTATATTAAGCAAAATATGATTTATTCAGCACAGTGCACTTTTCAAAATTAATTACACCTACAACATAATTGAGACTGATAGAGTTAGTGGGTGGGACCAAAGCTAACATATTTAAAAGTAATGGATTCTCAATGACATGAAATTTTAGTACAATGACTTCTTAGAGAGTTAAAAAAAAGGGGGGGAGAGGGCCAAAAAAAACCCACAAGGAACAAAGTTGAATGACATTAATTTTAAGGAATTATGTCTTTGTCTCAATTTTTTTTTTGAACCTTTTTATCAGACTGTCATTATATCACTATTTTATTTCTTAAATGGGCCTGGGGAATATAGGATTTTTATTTGCTATTTGTGTGGGTTTTATTTGCTATTCATTTTGTAATGATCCAACATGAACTGTGATTAACATCATTAAGCCACTTTTGTATCCAGGATACCAATATATCCTGGTTATTTGTAACTGTTAGAACTCACCATCCAAAGCAGAATGAGGTTAAAAATTTATGTGGATATACACATAGATTCCAGTTGCTCACACTGGAGTCTACTAAATCCAAACTACAAGTCACGAGTGCAATGATTTACATGTCAAGTACGAAGTATAGACCAAAAGACATTAATATTACATGCAAATAACATGTTGGTTAAGAGCTACAAGCAATTGCTGTAAACTCCGGAATTTCTGGAGTCAAAATGTGTCCATCGTTAACCTGTGTGCTGTTTGCTAAAGCTCATTGTAGGGAAGAGAAATCCTTTATGAAGTACATAGTCTAAACGGCTATATAGGTGAAAAAAAAAAAAAGCCAGTTGTACCTGTTCTGTAAACTGCAGTGACTTAGACTAAATGAGAGCAACAAACAAAAGGTAACCTAATACTTTGTTAGCTAATCAAACAAAATCAGCAGCAGTTGCTCAAGATCTGATTTTTTTTAATTTATTTATTTATTTATTTTTTTTAAATATCCAGGCAACTGCAGCTGACTTGTCTGGGAAATTCTACCTGGAACACTGCAGAGAGGAGGAGCCAATAAATCCAAAGTATACAGAGAGGGGAAAATTTGGAGAGAATTTGAATATCTGGGCCCAGACAATATCTTAACTCATCTGAAAGCTGGAGGCATTTGTGCACTGCTTGGACATTTCTTTGAGGCTACATGTCTGGTTGGACCTGCTGCAGTCCTAGCTTACTTTCAGACCTAATCCTTCTTATTTCCATAATATAATTTAACTCTCCATACAGTTTCCAAGTATTCTTTATATGCAGGAGTAGAATCAAGCTTTGCAGAGAAAGCAGTAGTAGATTCCCTTCTCTTTTAAAACTGATGGACAATGTAAAACTCATCATTTATATCATAGCCTATGTTAGTGCTTGTTGAAGCAGTGGGGAACTTGAGTTGAAATCATAATTTAGTCCATGGATTCAAACCTATGAATGACAGGATAGCTTGAGCTGCACCCCAGTGGCTGAAACGCTCTCTCGGAGGAGGAAAGTATTGGATTTTGCTTTTGGATCACATTTTATACTAGGAATTATAGCACAATCATGTTATTAAATGAGAGAGAATGTATGGTAGGTATTATGCCCACAAGCTTATACAAATGCTTACACTATGAGGGAGAAAAAAAAGAAAACAAAGGAGCAATGTGGCTGAAATTTCRTTTACTGGGAGTTTAATCACAAGGAGAACGCTTGTGCTCTGAGGTTAAAATTATATTCCCACAAATAAAAAAAAAGTGCAGAAGAGATGATCTAGACCATATGATCATATATATATATATAGTATCATATATGATACTACAGAAGAGGACTCTTTTGTCTCTTTTTGTCCCTTACTAAATCTGTGTCCTAAAATGACACAATTTCTGCCTCTCATGAAAAGAGAGGCTTCGAACTAAGTAGGGTCTATTGTTTTAGCAGCTGAAGCTGCAGAACAAAACCCAACCTCCACATCAAAAGAACAAGATTAGAATCACAAAGCCTAGCACTCAAAAAAGGGAAATGACAGAATGAAATGCCAGCATTTTCTTTTTAATAATTTTGTCTTCAAATATATGACTGCATTTTATCAGAAGGTCACCAGCCTTCCTGTCTTGTACAACAGTTAATAGTTACAATATTCAATTCAATAAACAGTTATTTTCTTCTTACTGTTTTGTAGCTGGCTACATGGCCTAATACAATATATTTCAAACATCCCAGAGAGATAAAAGAAATATTAATCCCTATTTTACTTATCCGGAAGTTATGTGTTGCAGTTTGGAGCGGGGTGGTGAGGGATAATTTGTTAAGGGATGGATCTCCTTGCGTTCCAGCTGATTCTCAGAGATTAAAGGGACTAGGGGTGGCTGGAATCATCTCTTTATAGGGATATCAAACACTGTGGTAGTTATAGGCCCGCCTTTGGCAATACCAGATTCATGAACAATTTGTTGTCTGTAGGTCTGATCACCTTCAAAACAAGTAGTCAAGTTCCTGAATAGTATGATCAGCTATAGATCCGAATCTGGCGGTATCAGATTCATGAACAATGTCAGCTGTAGGTCCAACTGCCTTCAAAATGAGGAGTCGAGTTCATAAATAGTATGATTTATTCAAATGCAACATTTACAAGGCAGGTTTTGGATGTYAGTACAGGAAATTCTCTACTACAGTGTGGAGTTCTTAGCTAGCTCCAACGTACAAATGTGCAATCATCCCTCACCCCTGAATAYGGGAGGTGGCTCTCAGTCTCAAGGAGTCTCCTTAGGCAGTGTCCCGACCCAAGGGGAGGAAYGAGGGATCAGCCTGTCAACTGATCCCAGAAGTTACGATAAAATCTTCCCTCCTACTCATTTCCTCCTTAGTTCACCTTTTATACTTTTTTTTTTAACACTTAGGTGGAGCTTGAGTGACTGTAGTCRTACTTTTGTTATTGATTGGTGAAAAAGTCTCACTTTCATTTAAAGACAGAGTCAATCAAAAGATCTAGAGAGCATGCTCAGTGAGGAATGGTCTTACCTTGGATGTAGGTTACTTTCGGGATGGAGGTTGGCATTATAATGAGATTATAATGAGGAAAGTTTAAATAAAGTTCATCAAAAGGAGTGATTTGCCACCATTGCTGGCTCAGTACCATCTTATCATATATTTCTCACTGGGCAGCTACTCTGCAGCATAYTGGCAGCACGGCACAGRGAATACAACAGAGTTTGGCTGCAGTGTTTTCACTTCCCTCCATCCTCTGTTACTCCTCTTTGCAGCTGCTAGGAGGGTGAATTGTGTTACCAAGAGAACTGTGGAGGAACAGAGTCCATGCATGCCATACATCCTGGAGATGACCAGAGAAGAGGAACATGCAGTCAGTAGCTTTCCATAAAAAATATAGATGAAGTCCTGACTGGCCCAGAACTACTTGGAAACATCATTGAAAAGCCAAGGATGATATCATAAATCAAGAGGTTACAAGGAGAGTCTCGTTAATATTGARATGGATGGCACCAAAGAGGATGGCTTTTTTGGGTATTTAGTACCTCAAATCACTTTCTTTTCATCATGGGTGAAGTGTGATTTCCATTTTATGACAAAAAMCATGTCCTTACCATAAAAATCCCTTAGAATCTCAAATTTGTCATTGTTAGTAGASGAGTTCTCTGTGGAACAGTTTCAGTTTCTATTTAACATCCAAAATGTACTTTGCATCAGCTTTGTCCTTCAACGTAACTGAATGATTTTGTTTCAAATAAATAGGCAGCTTAAGTCAAATATATAGACTGCAAAATTTGTATTCTTAATGAATGACATATATCAAAGTCCTCTGTTAACAAATGTGCATATTGTGTGAATCCCAACTATACCCAGTTAATATTGCATCCAACAGAAAACAGTGCCTACAAATTTTCTTTTGTCTTAAGGAGCAAAACTTACTTCTAACTGTACTCCTAAATACTTACATTAATTTTAAAATGTAAATTTTTACATGAAGTCAAAATTGCCTAAAAAAAAAAAAAAAATTAGATTAGGAATAATTGTGTTGCATTTCTTAATTTCATCTCAAGATACAAAACTGGGRTTCTTTGTGCATACTTCAGATATAGAAAGCAGCTGAATATTAAGATGTACATTTCTGGTCACCYTTTTCCTATTTTTCACATGTAGCTGCATTGATTTGAATATGGAACTATTTCATGTTCACATATATGAAAGTAATAGGAGAACTGGTCTTCTCCATGGTTTCACTCTGTCTAGSAGAAAATATAGGTCATGAACATCAGAAACACATTTACCATGAAAGTCAGTTTACTAAGATATTAAATAATTTAAAAATCATGACTTTTTTTGTCACAACAAAACAGCTATTACTGTAGTCAGATCACTCATGCAGGCCTTAGAGAGGGCATGTGCTATCTGCTAATGGTAAATGTATTATTAATGCATACAACTTGCCTGAGTACATAATAGCTGTCACCTTGTATTTAATCTCTGTCATCAGTAGATGAAAACACACACTGCTTTTGGAAAAGCTAATTCGGGTTAGCTATCACTATGGAAAACCCTAGTGGACACAGAGGAAAAGCAACTTTACCTGCATGACAGTAAATAATAATACAGGAAAGCTTAAACTGCTCCTTGACATGCTCCCCAGGTTTCTTGATAATCAGAGTGAAACAGAACTATTCTGTGTGATAGTTTTATCTCTAGACCTAGGGCAGTTCAAGAGCACCTGCTATATATCTCGGTTGAGCCCCAAAAAATGACCCTTTGCCTTGACATAATAGCCCTATGGTCGTGGAATGACATCAAGGAAGAATATGTATTTTGACTGAATTCYTAATATATTTGATTTTCTTCAAGCATGTTGAGGTTTCCCTAAAGGTGTCTAGACCTGCCTTGCTGACAATAAAGATGCTAGATGTTTATGAGGCCAATGAATATATCTGAGCTAGTCACTACAAAGTCCTTTTATAATCAAGGGAAATAAACACGCATTTTTAAAAGTGTCTCTTTTTCTCCACTTCCTATAAAGTAGGAAAAGTAATTCCGATGTTCTGCATTGCAGCTAACTAAATTTAGAGAACATGAATCTCAACCGTAGTAATGAGACATTGCAAATAAATCATTTATATCTAACCAAAGTTTTTAGTTTCATTTATCTGAAACAGGAAAGAATTTTGCTGTTAATAAAGTTATCCGAGATGAGAAAAAGCACCATTAAAATTCATCTGTAGATTTAATGAGTAAAMAACTTTCCCTATGCACACCTACTGAAAATAAAATTGGCAAATGCACTAAGCATTTCAAACATGATCTTCTGAAATACTAATGTGCTTTTGTAGAATAAATAATAATTTGACTTTATAATAAAAATATAGCAGCATATTTATTGCACTGAAGACTACTACAGTAACACAATCCTTCAAACAGGGTCTGCATGGACTGTATTATGTTATAAATACAAACTTGAAAGCAGTCATACCCTCCACCCTCCCTCGTTTTCTTCTATTAGCAGTTGACCCATAAACCACTCTATTCTCTCCCTTTTTTTATCTGAGATATGGAGAAGCACCAGAACATTCAACATCTGAAAAGAGAGAATAGTTCAAGAAAGGCCATTTTAAACTAGACAGATYGATGTAGTACATTGAAGCAGCAATAACTTCTATTTCTACCTTTATTTTATGCTAGCTATTTATTATCTGTAAAGTGTGTTGAAGTTCAGTCATTTGTGTCAGCAAAGAAACTAGTGGTGGTATTTGGAAAATGGAGCTAAGAGATGCTGGTCATGAACCTTTGGATATGCCACCTTCCCTAACGGATTTCTCTGATGCAACTGTATAACTACAGGTGGATGCCCACAGCTGAAGAATAAAAGTAAGATTCCTATTCATTTATTTGCTATTATTTGTGTCTATTGGTGTCTGTTACACAAATAGGTGTCTATTTGCGAGCATCTCCTATAATCAGTGGAGATATAGGGCAGAATTTAATTACATGAGTCTATCAGGCTTCCTGTTGCAACTTCCTAAGGTCTCCTATAATTCTAGGTATCTAACTTTTATAGTCAATAGACCTCAGAATGTGATTAATCTCATTTCAAAGTGACTCACCCTTAACCAGATGACATTGTCTCCAAGCTACTTCAAGCACAACCATTTAACATGGAGTTAAGGAGAAACTCAGTAATGCAAAGAGGAGGCTGTGGTACAACCACATTAGGAATATTGCAGGACCAGATTCTAAACTGGCAAATTCTAAGTTTTAGACTTCCACATTAGAAATTTCTCATTGGCATCTAAATGTATTAAACACTTGGGGAGTTCATCACATTACCAGCTTGCAAATGTGTAATTTAGGAGTTGTGAGTGACTCAGCAGACAAATGAATGATTCAAAAAACATGCTATCTTTTGGAGACGGATATTAGCTAGCCATACAATCAGTGGATAAAATAGTGTTTACATGGTTGAAGTTGGCCTCTGAGAGCAGGAGAAAGGTTAAAAGCTTTCTGACCTCTCTGAAAAATCCATAATCCTCTGATTGTGAGTAAAATGATAAAAGAAACGATAAGATAGAGCAGGAAAAAAGTAATGTCTGAAAAGTCTTCCTGATCTCTATGGATTTCTAGAATAATACCTGTTGTGATTTCRAGATTTTGTTTTTATTAGCCACTGTTTTACTATATAACATAAATAAGGAAAACTAGCTTTTAAATTCCTTCTTRTTTTCTTGTGGTGGCACAGAACAAAACGTAGGTGGGAAGACRTGGATGTAGAAATGCTTTTGAAAATAAGGAAACATAACAGAAAATGAAATCAGTTTGGGAGCAGTATCTACCTTATAGAACAGAATCATTCTCTGATTAAGAAAGACCTAGCTGCTCTAAGTCCAAGATTCGGACCCGTTATCAGTGTCAAAGAAAAAGAAAATTATGAAGAATACAGTGGCTACAATAACTGTCATAGAACTTACTTGTCACCTTTCCTGATTCATCTAGAAATATGCCATGGTGCCATAGCTAGTATGGGCATTATGGGTCATGAAATGAATGACACAGAGGGTTTTCCTTTCCATTTCTGATGTCCTGAGAAGTACAAGGAGACCTCTGTAAGCACATATTGACCTTAGTACCTCTACGCTTCAGAGTGGTCAGAGGAAAGAGAAATGCATTTGGCACAAAAATAGGGACATGTTGTTCCTTCCTCTTATCTTAACCTCAATATGGAAATGCTTCTTATTTGCAGGACATTAGTCAAGCTTTGGAAGAAATTACTTCTGAGTCCTTCTGAGMTTCGTGGCTCATTCTGAGTCACAGATCTCTTTCTCTTTCCCATGTGCACATTGTCTCCTGTTCTGTCCTTGTTAAGCTTATATGGTACTTTCATCATCCTCCATAAATATCATCAGTTGGACAACTGGAATTAGACTTCTGCTGGCATTATCATATTCACAATGTTTCTATTGAACCAATGGTATAACATAGCGAATCCCAAATTACATAAACTAACATAAAAGCCATGTACTTACTTCTGAATCACTGAAAGTGACTGCACTAGAAGGTATAAATTACATTTCCTTGATATTAGCTTCAGTTTTCATTCTGAATAGAAATTAGTTTCAAATTTAGAAGGTAAAGTTAAGGCTTGAARTAATTAATTTTAAGTGGATCTTCACTCTGTCCACTTTTTCTCCTCAGGAATAAATACACAAGAACAATTATTTAATAACATGACAGACACTCAAAGCTTTTTCCAGGAGGTGTATTTTAGAGCTGAATATAAAATAGTGGTTTTGTAACACTTCTTGATTCCTGATCTCAAAGCATTTTTACCRAGAAAGCATAATTTTTATACTATATTTTAAAATGCCCAATTATTTTTCTGTAGCTTTAAACTCCCGTTTTTTTGCTGCTTCAACCAAAGCGCTTTTTCCAATTCTCTCCTCCATATTTCCCCTGATTCAAAGAAATATATTTTCTTCTGAGGCAAATGTTTGGTAAGAAAATACAAGCAACTCMCAGATGCTTTTGAAAAGTCTCACATTAATATATATTTTCACAAAAATGTTCCAAACAGTCCATTCCACACAGTGTAGTGCTTTCCAAAACTGCCTCACACTGATTTCTCCATTCACAGCACTTATGCTGTAGCTTCTACACAATTCGCATCACCTTATAGTTTTCCCTATACATTGACATTCCCTACCCAGTGACATTTATATTATTTTAGAGATTTACTAATATTATAGATGAAAATAAACTGCCTGATTGTCTCTTCTCCCTCCAGGTTTTTCACTAATTCAAAATTTCACTTCTTTCCATTAAATTCTTCCAGCACTACTTAAAAATACTTACTGTTTTTGCACTCATCTGTTACATGCATCAAAATATATGCAGAAAATTTAATAAAATCATCCTCCAAATATAATGAGAACTCCTCAACAAAGAAGATGCCAAGAAAAYATTAATCTTCTCGATAAATTCTAAAGGTTGTAAACCAGCCCTTTTCAAAAGTGCCTTTAAAAGTGCTCTGCACTTTCCAGGTGCTTTACTACAAATGTGAACTGATAAAGAGAGAAGAGGTTTCAGTAAATTGCAATGCTTAATGTTATCATTAGAGTATCTTGAAATACGTTAAGTCCTTTCCAACCTGTCTTTTGCTGGACACAACATGTTGAGCCATGGCACAAGCACAGAAAACCCTGAATAGAAACCCATGGACACAAAACACAAGATTTACAAGTACTTATAAAACCCATCATACAATCTCAGTTCAAAAATAACTCCTTTGTTGCAGGTTCTTAGACAAGGGAGGGGTAAATACATGACTTTTTCAGTTGTTCACTGATCTCTTGATCASTGTCTGTTTACATGGCAGTTTCTTCTCTTCTCGTTTGCAGAAACTTTCCCTTGTGAGCTGACATTTAAAACACAAAATGACCAAATGTCCATGCCATTGAAGACCACAGGAACTTTCTCCTAGCTAGACTGCAGTGAACAGGAGGCTCTCCTCTTGTATGTTATATGTTAAATGTCTTAACTACTATGGATTCTCTAGTTCCAACAAAAAGAACATCAAGAAAATATCCTGTATTTTCTCCCTAATCATACAATTAGATTATGATGAGGAATGTACAGTGGCATGCATGACCAGTTCTATGTTCTAGAAATTACAAGTCTTATAGTAGGTAAGTATGACGAGTTGATATGGGAGTGGTATGTTGGTGTTGTAGATCAAAATGTCAGTGTGTGTGAGACTCTTTCTTATCAAAATAACGATAATAAAGAAAGTGATAAGACAAGTGAAAGAAGAGATCAGAAACAGTTTTATCAAGGGCCAACCAGACTATGTCTGTTAGAAGTTTATTCCCAAAGATCGGGAAAAACATAGCTACAAACATCAAATAAGATTCAATTTTTGTGTCATCTCAAATGTACGCTGCTTGTGTTTGGCTCTTAAACAATCTTAAGTTTTTATCTAATTCTCAATCAACCAGTTTAGCAACTTAATTTTATCACTTTAGACCTGAATGACAAGACACATCCTTTCCAATGGAAAGCAGACAGCCCTAAAAAGTAAATCATGTTTCTAGATGATGATTTTCTCCCGGGAAATAAAAATAAATAAATAAATAAAGGAGATAATATTAAGCTATCCAATATAGAGAGAAGGAAAAGTCACATTGCTGACAAGAGGCAAAAGACAGAGTGACAAAAGAAACCTTTTGAAGAAAAATGGTATTAGAAATTATGAGAATAACAACTGTATGTTTATGTTATACAGCCACCCCAAAGAGCTAAAAAGAAATGTGCAGGAGTTATAAGATAGAGTGGTCAGAGGTCATCTGAGAATATCAAATGCATAAAACCTGTTAGCAGGCACAACACCCTTTAGGATCCTCTYTCACAAGCTACAAATGGGAAATGAATACTGGAATGTACTGACTCTAAGGGAAAAAACATTTCTCCTGATCTGGGCAAGCTGTGGCAGTGGTAGCTGAATCATCTGAGTGTCAAGGCCTGTCTGCAGTGTTCTTTTAAGATTCCAGTCCTTCCTTCCTTCATTGGTAATTTATTTTAATTCCATGAGAAAAATGAATACAATCATATGACAAATCTGGCAAAACAGTCAAAGCAGTTGTATACCTGAAAGCTGCTTTGTTTTTTCCAGCTCTATCTGTTGTCCTAGCAGAATATTTTCTCAAACATACATTTTTTTAATATGACCTGCATTCTGCAGACTGCATGATTGAGTCCTTTTTAGCCTCAAACACTATGACATCGGCATTTACAGCAAATGGAAAATAAATGAAAGCATTTTTTACCCACTTTTATTGCTTTGGCACATTTCACAAGTACAGAATTCACTGAAAAAATAAAAATAACTATACATAATTGAGGACTATAAATCAAAGTTTAGATCCTTTTGAAAGAGAAAAAAATGTAAATATTTTAGATTCTGAGTTATTAGACAATCTGACCAACATAAAAAATCTAGTTGCATGTGGATTTATAATTAATTATTAGCATGTTCTTCACTGAATAGACTCCCGCTAGGAATAGAACTATAGAATTGTATTTACGACRAAACACCATACAGTAAAACATTTGGAAATACCTTAGTGCTGCATTTGAAATATCGTATTTATATTGATTTAAATTCCTTTCTGCTACTAGCTTAAATTATAAATCTGAAGCATATCCTGAGAACTGTATCAAGTCAACAGAATTCTGTAGCAGTATAAAATAATTCATATATGAAAATATTTCCAATAACTAAAAAWGTATATATAATATTTGACAGAATTTTCAATCTCTGGGATAGGCTGAAGCCTATACAGAGTTTGTCAGGGAGAAGTGAGGGCCATCTGCTCCCTAAGGATGGGGATCTGCAGTTTGGGGAAGCTGCTGATAGCTCCAGGCCCAGCTATTGGACCCTTCTTTGAGGATGGAGATGGGACAGGAGATGGGACCAAAAAAAAAAAACAACAACAACAACAACAACAAAAAACAGGGGAGCCTCAAGTAAACTTTAGTGAAACTTTAAGAATGAGAATAAATATTTTCTGGTCTGTCCCAAAGAGTATATTTTCAAAAATATTTCTTTGTATGGAAGTTCTATTACATCAGTATTGCACACCTCCATAATCAGTAAAGATAGATTATTTTATCTGCATCAAGTTACAGTGAAAACATAATATTAAGATTAATATAGTGAAGTGAAATTATGAAATGCCAAAAGAGAGGCTTCCTATGAGACCTCTTTATTTCTTTCTGCATATGTGTTATGAGGTAGTCTTTACATGAAATCTTTACATCATTTTCTTCATATATGTTCCTATTCATTTTCATTACCAAATCAAACATTTACAGCAGTGGCAGATAATGGGCAAAACTGAGTACAAACAGATTTCCTCTGAATCTTTAGCAATTAGGTTGGTTTAGGCATCCATYGAAACCTAGGAAAGCTTCCCTGACACCAGTGATGGACAAGGATGGATAGCCTATAATTTAGAACGCCATATAATTTAGAACAAGGAAGAGTTGAGTATGAAGCCTTTATTATTAATACTGTTCTTCTTATTATTAATATGTTTTACTTTTAGTATCTTTGAGTTGGCTTTTTTTGAGTTTAGAAGCTCTTCATCCTTCGTTGGAGACCTCCCAGAATGAGGTCCAAAAAGATCTAGCTCCAAGCTTTAACTACTTGGGTTCCTCTCACAAGTTTGTTCAACAATATTTTTTTTCTAATTTAGAGATTAGAGGCCTTCTAAATCCCTACTTAAATATATTCAAGGCAATTTTGTAGCCCTTTCTTCTTATACCAACATTGTCTTTGAGTTTAAATAGGTCTTTTCCTCTCTAGTGTTTGCATCTTTCACGCAAAGACAAGTTATATCCACACTTAGCGTTCATTTTGCCAAAATGAGCAGGTCCAGGTTTTGACATTTCCTTTCTTAAAGCAAGCTATCCCTTATCATTTTAGTAAGTTCACTTTACACCTGTCCCCATTCATCTTCTACAACTGCCAAAAACCACAGCTGTATGTATTTGAGGTTTTTCCAGAGGCCTTTTGAATTCTTCCCTATCTCTATATAAACTATCTTGCTTACTCCATCCCAGCTGCCATTTCTTCTTTTTCATATGAAGGTGGAAGAGCTTTTTCAAATGGTGATCCATTTTGTCATGGACTAGTAAATTCATGTCTTTCTCTGTAGTATTTTACCTTTTCTACAATGCATATATTACACAGGGAATGGGATTTTGAAATCTGTCTCAGGTCCAGTTGCCCAAACAAGTAGTTGCACCCAAGTTTTTTATCAAACTATGTCATGAAACATCCTTTTCCTCAGTCACAGATAAGCAAGTTTCTCAGATTCAATCTTTCACATGCAAATTAAAACATTCAAAAATTAACATATTATTTCTTCAATCTGTTCATCCTGTTGAAACACGKCTGTAAATGGAGTTCTGTCTAGGAGGCAGTGAGAAAAATATATAGTTCAGACAAAAGGAGTGGGATTCAGTTTCCCCAGGCTGCACATAATTATACCTGAAATAATCAGTCAGGTCCACTTTGGTAAAGAATCATTCCTATTCCTCAATTACACACTGCAAATCTTTGCCAGAAGACTTTTGATTTCCTTTTCTTTGCTACTTTTGTCTGGATTCCACTACAGTGGGTCAGACTGATATGGTTAGGGCAGTTCCCAAGAAGGGAAGGAGAGCAGAAGGGTCTCATGGCCTACATGGATGCATTATTTAACCTAGCAAATATGAGAGGAAAATASCTTTGATATCATCTTTTATCTCATAGAGTACCATGTAACAGATACGCAGCTTTGGCCACCTTGCTGCCCAAGGAGGCTAGCAGAGAGCTCTGCCCAGTTTTAAGAAAACCCCTTGCCACATTTAACATTTCTGACAGCAAAAGTCTCTGCTCAGCCCTGTGCTTTAAAMAGCTTCAGGAATTAGCTTCTGTAAACAGGAATGTATTCGGGATTTGTAGATAGAAATCAAACTTCCCAGCCAGCTGTAACTAATAATAACACACTGTATCAGAATGTTTTGCCTGCTCCTTACATATACACATTCTGTAATCCAGCTTTACTAATTCTTGCTATGTCTGTCTTGCTTAGAACTGTTATTTTATATAGTGCCAAAATGTAAAATTTATGTTTTTAAGAGACAAATGAAGCAAGAGACCTATACTGAATTTGTAGCCATTTAAGGCATTAGCCTTCRCAGAAAGTTACGGCATGAAGCACTTGCTTAAGCTCTCACCTGCCCTCTGCTACATGAAAAACGGTACTCAGAAAGCAGAATGAATAAATCAATAAGCTTTGATTAATGAAATTCTTTTGTCTTGCTTTTTCTTAGGAACATAATAAATGCATTTCTATCCTCTTCTGGAGACAAAGAATTGTATAAATAAATCCTAATATTTCCAGGGGAATAAAATAAGTTCTTCCCCAATTACTTTCCACCTTATAATAACAATCATACCTCCCATAMACTTGAGTATATACACACCAGTTTCTGCCATTTGAGCATTTCATTCAGCTGAGTGTTATTTTTTTTTCTCTGTTACAGGATTGCAAGAATAGGATGAAAAAAATATGATCAAGAACAAGGCAGGTCCTAAATCTTTTCTTAAAAATTTATGACCCAATAGGAAGTCTTCATCATTGAATTAAAAACTGAACATTGCTGTAAGCTTGTTGACTGATGTACATATTGCACTAGAAAGTCAGTTTGTATTGGCATCAAAATATACTGTTTATTTGCTTTCTCATCTGTGTATAAATCACATCTACGCTTGATTTTTTTTGCAGTCTCAGGTCCTCCTACTTGATATCATTCTCTCTACCTTCTATAATTACTTCTCCTGATAGAAAAGTTGCTMGGACTTCCACTACTGTCAATAGACATTTTGCCAAAATAACCTAGCTCTCATTTCTAAAACAAAAATATTTGGCTGCAGTTCAGTTCAGTTCCTTGAAGGAAAATATGCCAAGATAGAACTGAGCAAATCTAACAGTGTTATCACCACCATGAGACCACAGAATCTTTATGCCACATTACATATACTTCTGGAGAAGCATGTATTTATTTCTTGGGGGTGGGGGAAGTTCTACACAGTTCACAAACCTTTCTTCTGTGATTTGTAGAAGGGACTTGCATTGGGAAGGTTTGAGGTTAGACGCACTRGCCTAAGAACTAGCTCTAATCTCCTTCCTGCTCTTCTTCATTCACTCACTGAAGCTGGCTCATGAATGAGACAAGGTCAGGTCTTCCAAGTGGTGTGGATGGAAAGACATCACAACTAAACAGAAGACTTATGTATGAATTTGCTTTCCTRTAAATTGGTGCATGTTAGTATTTATTAATGGCAGACAATTTAATTGCTCAGGAGATTCATGCTGCAAATCATTCACTCTCAGTTTGACCTAGTCAGTCACAAAGCTAAAGGCTGATGCTGTCATGGGTTGCTTTCCATCATGCTCTAGCAATAGGAGGGCTGCTATTCAACACACTGCACACTTATGCAGGGTGTTTGTCTGCATAGACTTAAGAGGTATGACGAGACGTGCAGACACTTGAAAGTTGAAGTCTCTTATATTTTCACCTCATGATCAGTTAATAAAATCAGTCAAACTGTGCATGAAAGCCTGTCTCCTTGGAGGATGGCAGCTCTGTGCACCTCCCCAGCAAAGCCCTCCAAAGCTTGAGAAGAGCTTTTCTTTCTCTTTTATAATCCCCATTAAGGAAAAAACAAAACAAAACAAAACAAAACAAAACAACAAACCAACCAGGCAACCAAAAAAACACACAAAAAAAATGTTATTTCTTTATGTTATTTTCTTGAATAAGGAGTATTATTGGGTTGAACTAATTCTCCAAAGGCATGTTTTTCTCAGCCCTATCCTGCAACAAGTCATATTTTGAAATGCCTGAAACTTTCTGTTTCTTAGCCTCTATTTATTATACTTATCACTCTGCATGAGATTTGGCTGTACTGGTTATCAGCTGCTGAAGTTAGCAAGAGATAATAGTGTATAGTGGATTTGTAGGATAATAGGATTAAAGTATGGCTTTTAAAATATCTTAAAAAAAAAAAAAAAAAAAGCAGGAAAGGAGGCAACCAGACCAAAAAAAAAAAAAAAAAAAAATGCAGTCGAAAGAAAACTCAAGAGGAAAAAATGAGGCACAAAAGCAGTTTATGGTTTCCTCAAAGTCCCTCATTAGTTAAAAAGTGAGATTTAGCTGAGTGTTAGTTAGTTAGCCATGAAAGACAACTTCTTTCTCTCTTTCTCCACTATCTGCAGCACTCCTGATCTCTATCACAGAAAGGCCTGATCCAAAACTCACCCAACTCAAGGAATCTATCCTTGCAATTTTATAAGCAGTAAATAGACACTGTTGAAAAGTTGAATATATATTTTTTTTTCTGAAAAAGTAAAGTATGCTGTCCTGCAAATATATAAATATATAAATATATTTATATATGAATATATGAATATATGAATATATGAATATATGAATATATGAATATATGAATATACATAAAGCTGCATTTAGAAGAGCGTGTATCTCACAGATCTCTGGTTTAAGATGACTAATGGGTAATAAATGACTTGAAACAATAAAATCTCAAGAAAGCAAAGAATACACCATTCTGGACTGAAATGGAAGGTTTCCTTGATCTCTTGCCTTGGGTTAAGCTATTTGCCAGATGCTCAAAGGGAAGATTTTTTTTTTTCGCTTGGACCCCTTTTCCTATATCACACAATTGCCTTTCAATCTTTCAAGCAAAACAAATATAATTTTCCTAAGGCACCATGAAGAAAATGAAAAAGCACCAAGTATTACAGTAAAAAGACAAAGCTAATTTAATGATCTAGTTGTCTACAGCAATGTATGATGTTTCCAGTACTGCAGCTTGTTTTCTGCATGCCTTTTTTTGGGGGGAGGGACAAAGGGGGGAAGGAAAATGAACTTGTACTCAGAGTACAGGAGACTTTTTCAGCTATAGACACTAAAATTTCCAGCTCCTTACACAAAAAATTAGCCCTGGAGCTGGGAAACAGGGAAAAAAAAAAAAAAAAAAAAGGAAAAAAAAAAAAGTCATGGCATCATTTAAACTGGAAATTAAGAAAGCAAAAAAGCAAATTGAGAGCAATCCAGAAGAATGGACCACATCAATTTTGCAAAATTAACCGGCAGAAATGAAGGCTTTGGAAAGGAGTCAGCAAAAAGATAAGAGAGAAAAAGAGAATAGAATAGAAAAATAGAAGAGCTAAGATAAAGCAAAGATAGAGAATTTGAACTGGATTCAATCAAAGAAAGAAGAAGTTTTTTTTAAAATGTAGATATGCAGAGAGTATTGGGAAAAAAAGAGATTGAAGTTTTAAAATGCATTAACTAAGGTGAAAGAAAGCCCCTTAGCAAAGAAAGATTAACATCTTTCAGTATGTTGATGCAAGAAATTAATTGAATTGACGGAGCTATTTATAAGATTCCAAATTAATTTATTGCCTGAATACCTCTGACAGGAGTTTAATTAAAGCACAGTCTGCATTTATTCCTTCAGCTAAGTTTTAAACAGCTTTTTAAGGAGCGGCATAAGTTTATGGCAATAACAGTGTGGATAGCTAGGAAGCTAATAAAAACTATGCTATGCAGAGAATGGGGAGAAGCATCTCCTACACCTTGTTTGACTTCTGCAAAAGGCTCCYTGATTGGAAATCATTTCACCAGCTGGTAACATTTAACATAAACTCAATGACGAGGCTTATCCTATACCCTAGAGATAGATAAAGAGATAGATACCTATAGAATGCAGTAGATCACATGGCTTGCTTTCTGTATCCACTGGGGAGAGATAGAAGAAGTAGGTTTAATTTTCAGAAATGAAAACAAGAGATTAGAAAAAAAAATAAAAAAGAAAAATAAACAACCAACCAACCAATTAACCAAAAAACCAAAAACTTCCTAAAGCATTTCTAAGTGGTGTAAACCCTGGAGCAGAAAACCTCCAGTGTAGTATCCCTTTTACTGGTAATTTCAAAGAACAAGATGTTTAGAGAAAAAAATGGTACATGTAGATTTTTTCTTATATGGAATAAGAATATGGAATTATTGTGTAAAAACATTAGAATTCTTCATACTTACAGTCTTATACACTACTTCAAATAAAATGGTACCAGGATTGTTCTTGATAAACCAAAGTGAAGCAAAATCAGTGCATTTCAATTGCAGATCTTCCACATCTAATACATAAGAATATTTTCTTTTCTTTTATACAAAACTAAAAATGTGATTTAAATATATAATCATACATATTATTAATGTCATAACTATTTATTTGTCAGTTCATAGTCGCTGTTCTTTTCTCTTTATGGAGAATTGAAGTTTCTCAATCCACTGTCAAATGATAACACAATTGTATGCTTTAATTTAGCTGTTAAATAGGAATTACAATGCAATGCAGAAGATTTTGTATGCAGTAATTTTCCTCACTTAAGGAAAGCATTAGTAAAACTAATATTTGAGCACTAACAAGCAGGTATATATTTTGCATTTCATCTTCAGACAAAAAGTTGTCAGGGGTTGTGAATGTTTTAAAATTATTACCACTAACTAGATAAAATGCAAAATTAGACCTTCTTGACAAACATCTTAGTTTTGTTGTGTACACTGCAAGCTGTTTCATCCTTTTCTCGCAGTCCTAATTTTTTATATAGCAATCTAAATTGCTATATAAATCAATCAATCAAGCAATCTAAATATTTCACAGAAGAAATTTAATTAAACAGAATTTTCAAGGTGATATCAGTTCAAGCTAAAAGGAAAATTTACATTTAAGGCACAATATGAAAATGAACAAAAAGCATTTTGCTTCAATAGCTGGCACAGTGTAAAGTAATAATGTTACTGCTTTTCTTCTGGTTTCGTTTCAGAGAGCTGACAAAGCTGTTTTATCTTTGATACTTTCAACTGTTTTTAGACCTGAGTCCAAGGCTTTGTATGAGCAACAACAAGTTTACAAGTTTGTTGGTTTGTTTGTTTTTAGCTTCAAGGGCTTCCCAATGTAAAAGGCATTATTTTAATCAGAGACGAGTATTTCAGTGACAAAAGATGTAATGTCTATTCCAGAAGCATCACTAAAGCCACACAGGTGAACATGCTGAATAGTTYGAAGTGAAAGAAGTGAAAGAGGTTTTAGAGATGCCTGAAGTTCACCTGCCTCTTCAGCCTGTTTGATGGAGAATCGCAATAGAAAAAAAAAAAAAAAAAGAAGCTCCTCTGGTGATGTCTTGCCCTTTTTTTCCGTGAAGGACCCAAATGCTCTTAGGCTCTCATTTTAAACATTACAGGCTCTTTTTAGTCCCTGATAAATATCTTTTTTTGTGAGTATGTCTGCAAAATTTTCTGTTATTATTGAATTCCTCTGGCATTTTGAGTCAGGAGAAACTTAAAATTACTTAAACAACCTTCAGTGTTCCCTGACCCATAAGGTTGAAAACCAATGAACTTGGATAATTTGTTTCTATGCCATGTGGTTACAAATATAAATTAAATCAGTAAAATCCAGCCTCAATGATAGATGATTCAGTAATAGATTCATGGGCTCCAGGTCAAATGGCACAGACTGTCCTGCAATCCCTCTCTAAAGGAAATGTGTCTTGAGGACAGCTGGACTGATCCAAAACAGAGCTAAAAAGTGCAAATAATCAGTATCTGAGCTCACACTCTGGCCTGTCCTAATTTTGTGGTACACATCTTTTTTTTTTTTTTTTTTTTTTTTCAAGCAGCATTTAGCATCAAAAAATGTGAGTTTAATGAATCTGACATCAATACCTAGACCATTTTGATTCATCACCCAGAATGGATAACGCTGACTATTATGTACTTGGCAAAACGTGCTGTGCACTTGCTCATGTGCTAATAATCTTCTTCTCTGCATGGGRGGTGCTTATTGACATTGAGGGCTTGTACAGCCCTCACTATGCGTGCTGGAGGTAAAGATGCCTGGTTACTGTTATTGTTAGTGAGTATTATTTGTATCCTACTCAAGAGCTCATAGGAATGGAATAGAGTCCTGTCACAATGTAATGGGTCTCTACTGCTAAATCACTGCTGCTAACTAGGAATGTCAATGCAAAACTGAATTGAAACATGCTAATTTTTCAAGCAACATGGATCCTCTGACAACATTTTATTATAGTAATGCTATTTACTTTCCCTCCCCCGCCCAAGTGAGAAAAATGCAATTTAAAAAGTTTCTGCAATAAACATTAACTACTGATTAACTACATCCAACACTGCCTTCTTGTTTCCAACTTAAGCATTAAAAATATAATTTACAAAATGTCTGCCATTAACATCATAATGAATGTGCATGCTTTTGAATTGCCTGTCAACTATTAGTCTCCAAATTACTTATGTAACTGTTACAATTTCAGATCAACTGTAGAGGAGAGAAAAAAAAATTGTTATTCCCTCTTTTTGATCCAACTTTTATTGTCACTCCCTTACAGTAGGAGATTGTGCTCCTTGAATACACAGGTACTCCAGAATACACAGGTATTCTGAGAACGTGCAAATGCGAGGAGGGCAAAAAAAGGGTCAAGTAGAAAGAGATGTGGCTGTGCCATGTCTCCRTGGCCTGGGCAGGCAAGCAGAGCAAAGCAAGACGTAGCTCTTTATTCACCAAGAAAAAGCTAAGAGGGCACAAGGAAAGAAGAAAGCAGGGACTAGCTTAAGTTGGAAAGTGCCTTTGGAGGTCTTCTGATTGACATGCCTGCTCAACGTTACATCAATTGCTCAGAGTCTTGTCTGATCATGTTTTAATACCACAAAATAATGTAGACTCCACAAACCCTCTTAGCAACCAGTTCCAGGGTCTGAGCACTGTCGTGGTCAATAACTCCTTTCTTATAATTAATCAGAATTTCCCTTGCTGCAACTTCTATCTAGTCCTGGTCAACTTCCACCAGTTTCTCAATGCCCCTCTTTGCACTGTAAGCCCATAAAACACTCTTAAAGTAATACTTTTTTTCCCTTCAGGGACCCCTGCAGCCATATGGATATAATAACATCTGCAGATAAAATTATATCCATATTATATATGGATATAATAACATCTGCAGAAAAAATCCTGTGATGATAACTGATTATTCTGAACAGTCAGGAAGAACCAATGCATCTCGGGCAGGAAGGCTGTTTGGGATGCATGTTGGTAACAGTAAAGTTAASATTTCTGACAAGACTCTAAATTAGCTCTTCTGCTTGGTTTTGTTCAATAAAAACTTTGAGAAATTGAAAACTAAATTAGTAGTGGACATTTCTGAGTGGGTAAAAGAACTGTGTTTAAGCCCTCCTGCAGGCTATTTGCTTGGTTTACAGTAGGTAGCATACTAAATTTGATATTTCTCAATAATCATTCTCTTAAGACAGTGAGAAACCTTGTTGCATTTTCCAATGGCTTGTAAGAGCTGGCTAGCAATGAGTTACAGTTTGAAACAGGCCTTTACAAATTATTTTGTGCCAGGACACACAATCAAATCTACAGTGTCAGAATATGACATGTTCTTAATGACTCCAACTTTGATCTCAATTTGATAAATGAGCAGGAGCTTTATTTGCTGCACTGCAAACATGTATTTTTCAGACAAAYAGAGGACAATTACTAGGAAAAAAAAATACTAGGAAAATTACTAGGAAAAAAAAAATGCCAACAACATTGTGTGCAGTTAATCTGAATTTCATGTATTGGACCTGGAGTTCCATACAAAACATATTCAGAAAACAGATCTACATCTTTTAGAGTAGCATGCACAGAGAACTGACACAATGGCTGAAATAAGTAGCTTATTMCAATAGCTATTTCTGAAAATAAAAATAAGCTGGTCAGCACAGTGTCTGTTAAAATCCTAAGAACCTGCTTCTATCAATCTTACCTTGGTGAGAAGTTCCTGCATATCCATATATCCATTGAGTTATTTCTCTATTCCATAGCTTCTCCATATTTACAGAGGGTACCCATTTATTTACTGCCATGCATCATGCACATTTTACCATTCTGTGTTCYGCAGTAGCTCAGATATTCTGATGAATTTGTGAAGGTATCAAGGTCTGGTTTCCTCAGGGAAGGACTTAAAGCTGCAAAGTTCACTTACTTGCATGAAGAGATATACTCATGGTCTGCAGAAACTCAAAATAATACAGAAGTATTTCTACTCCTATAACCTCAGAAAGAGAAAGGCATAGCTTTAAGTTTGGCCTATGGTAAAAACTAGTAACCCTTTGTAATCTAAAGCTAGTGTGCTATCTAAATGAATTGCTTTAGAAAACTGGCTATGAACAGCAGCTCAGAACAATACCTGATGCTTGCAGAACATCACGGACATGAGTGAATATTGATATYAACTCATTGATTATAGGAATAACCCCAAGCACCAGGACAGATTAAGGGTTGACCTGCTGGAAAGGAGCTCCACRGAGAGGGACCTGGGAGTCCYGGTTGACACCAAGTTAACCATGAGKCAGCAGTRCCCTCGTGGCCAAGAAGGCCAATGGGATCCTGGCTGCATCAGGAGGATGTTGCCAGCAGGTCAAGGGAGGGGATCCTGCCCCTCTGCTCAGCTCTGGTGAGGCYGCACCTGGAGTAYTGGGGGCAGTTCTGGGCTCCCCAGGACAAGAGGGACATGGAACATCTAGAGAGGGTCCAGCAGAGAGCAACAAAGATGATTAAGGGACTGGAGCATCTATCATATGAGGAAAGGCTAAGCGARCAGAGCATGTTTAGCCTAGAGAAGACTGAGAGGGGATCTGATCAATATGTGTAAATATCTGAGGGGAGAAAGTAGGGAGGAAGGGACCAAACTCTTCTCAGTGGTGGCCAGTGACAGGACAGGGGGTAATGGATGTAAGCTGAAACACAGGAAGTTCCATCTCCRTATGAGGAGGGACTTCTTCTCTGTGAGGGTGACAGAGCCCTGGAACAGGCTGCACAGGGAGGTTGTGGAGTCTCCTTCTCTRGAGCTCTTCAAATCCCACCTGGTGCCCACCTGGACACCCTGTGCCCCGTGCTCTGGGTGTCCCTGCTGGAGCAGGGGGTTGGACTAGATGATCTTTAGAGGACCCTTCCAACCTGAACCATTCTGTGTGATTCTGTGCATATGCACTGCACACGGTTTTTCTATTAGTGGCTACGTGAATGAATTTCAAACTTTCTAGCATCTGCTTTCCAGGAACATTCAACTTCTTCAAGGAGATAAAGGAGAGCAATCATACCCTCTGATATATATATATATATATATATATATATAAATAACAACTACAGCTAAGACTATCACAGAAGAAAATCTGGTTTAATGGAAACAGGTTTTCCATTTAAATTTTAATTTTGAACAAGATACTAGAAATTTTGTATCATGTATGGAGGATCTATGCTAAACAGCAAGCAGGCAGAGCAATGCTACAACATGTAACACAGAGCRGGGAGAAGTGCTTATTTGGGTCATTGCCAAAGGCTAAGATTAGCCCCTATACATTCATTTCTCAAGGCTAGCTCTAGAGTCAACTGAGAGAAGAGTAATTGAGAAGTGAAGATTCATTCAGCTACCCTCAATTTCCCTCTGGAGGAGCCTCAGTTTGCATTAAGTTCAGAAAGGCTTGCTGAGATGAACCTCCCAAGGACGACATTAGCCTTTGAGAATATTCCCTTCAAGCTACCTTTCATCGGTAGGAACAGGAGCTGAAATTTGCTGTTGGGGCTGAAGGGTTATTTAGGCTTACAGGGTATAAATCTGAACACGGTATTGCACATGAGCACAATTTTACTCTGTTGGAGCTTCAAACTTACACAGACGCTTGTGGTGAAATGCTGTCTCTGAAGCACTGCTCACTACGGAATTTAGTTATTCTGCTGTCCCATTAATCTGCTCTATTTGACATTACTGCACACTCCTCGCAAAGGCTGCTGTGTCCCCAGCACCTTCAGACGCCTTTGGCACCCTGTGTTCATACGGACACAGTTCCTTCTCTTGCTCCTACTGCACTTTCTAAACAGTGGAGCAGGAACGGTCGGTGGATTTTCCCCATAAAAGTAAATGCAAAGAAAAAAATTCTGAACTTTGAGACCCATGGGCAACAATTTTCACAATAACTAATTAACAGCAAGAGAGGAAAGGGGTCTTTTAAATTCCAACAYTGAATAAAATGTAATTTTGTGGCTTGGGGATACAAAGAAGTAGTCAAATACTACGGACAGAATGGCTGTCAGATTTTCTACTTATAACAGTCCTTCCATATTACATTATGCCACAGCACCTACTTCCAAAATAAGCTTCTATGATGACTTTAAGTTCTGTTAAACAGCTTTAGTTCTCTTAGAACATCTTATAAATCAAAAGAAAAATTACAGCTGTTCCAAAACTTTTTATTTGTTTGCTTTTAATATATWTATCAGGGGCCAAAGATTCTGCAAAAAGGCCAATCATGGAACAACCTTTAAGCATAAAAGAACTACCACTTTGTCCTCTGTTCATATTTTACATTTCAATGACAATAACTTCAAACTGACTTCATGTCTCCACCAAAGTAAGGACAAGGTTGATCAGTCAGGTCTAATGAAAGATAATTTGAATTCTGTGTAGAGTTCATTTGCAAACTATTAATTAAAATTTGGTAAGAGAAAATTTTGGGAATACAGCATTCTTYTGAAAATCTATAAAGATTCCTAAGCCCTAGCACTCTTAGTACTCACTGCTATTCTTCCTGTATTACTTGTCAAAGTTGCTTTACTAAACAGAAGAGATATGTTCAAGTACTGAGAAACATGAAATGCATAAAAAAAGTACTACAAAGATTATTTATTACTGAAAACAGGCAGATTCTTTACATGTTTTTAATACATGTAAATATATAAACTTACAACATAAAATGTCAAATAGCTTATGATATCAGCATCAATACCTAAATAAGTGTAATAAACATTAGTCATGATTTGAAATTATTTTATCCAGCTCTCGTCCATATAAACATTAAGTTATCTTAATTGCATTTAGCCATGATAGCCTTTCTAGAACTGTATTGCATGCTTAGACAGGAAACTTCCTATTTATAATATTCCAATACTAGGCTTTTTGTCAGGTATTCAGCCGATAATTTTGCAGATAATGATTGGAAGCAATTAATCTTGTTCATTCTAATTACACAGTGGCACTGGATTAATAGAAAAGTTAAACTCTGCCCTTAAAATCAGTGTTCTGTAGAACCCTGCATAATACGAATTTTCTGGCTTGAGATGAATCTCACATTGACTATCACAGGTTGATTAAAAGGTTAAAGCACAGAGTTTTTAATTTATTGTGAAAATCTAACTAAGAAAACAAAAAAGGAACAAACAGCTTCGACCTTCTTTCCATCCATATTGCTTACTAAAGTAAAGGAAAACCCAGCACAAATAACCATTTTTAGAGCTGGAACATGTTTATTGTCAAATATCATCTTCAGAAGAGTTTTCCTCTACATGGTTCCTTTGTGCCAATTCAGGAAGGCATTTTTTACTCCTGTAACATCTACCACTATCATCTGGACATCCTTTCGGACCATGATTACTGTTACAAATAGAGCTGTCCTGTACAATCTCAGTAAGACAGATAAAATGCAACAGAGTAATATAYTAAATTACAAAATAACAGTATCAGTTCAAGAAAAACAAAAAAAAGCATTTACTTCTCTTAAATATACATTTTATAGTCTATTCCATAAACAAGTGTATTACCTGAACACAAACATTTCAGTGACTTTTATGTGGTTCCCTTGTAACACACAGTAACAAACAAGATGTTTACAATTAAACAAAATTAGGCTACTGAGAAAAAGAATGATGTATTTGACCAATACCTATACATTCCCAAATTATGACAAAACCCTTTTCAGCTGATGGCACTTAATTTGAAGAGATCAGGTACCAAACTCTATGAAATATGCTTATCTGCAATGAATGTCAAGTGAAATTTTAAAAGATATCTCTGCATTTTCCCTTCCATAAAATAACGTCATCATCTTACAATTACTTTAGAACATTTGGCAGTTATTTACTTTATTCTGCAATAAATCCCTGAAATATCTCTTCTATTTGAGCTAAATATTTGGGACAAAATGTTCTTTTGAATGTGGGAGTACATATAATAGTTTAATWAAAAAATGTTTAGCACTCAGTAAAGAACAATTTCATTATAGCAAAATCATAATAATCTCTGCTTTCTACTGAGTGGGCTCAAAATAAAAATTATTTTAGATCTCTTCATGCAGTTGTGGGCTTGCCCTTCTGATTTCAGTAACACTTTTAGAGTGGTCCATCTTTCATTCAGGAAGATAACACAGAACAAGTCGGTTCTTCTTCTTGTCAAAGAAGAATGAATGTTTGATTTAATGTATTTTATATATGAGAGTGATACCTTATCTCTTAGAAAGAAGATCAAATTATGGGGTGTTATTTTTGATCACTTTAAAGATGGCCAATCCATTAGCTGAGTTCCAAAATAAATACAACTTGGCTGCATGGCAACGTCACTTGTTCCAAAGCTTTCAGCAGTCGTTAGGAACTCCCCACTCGATCTCTGGGAATAAGCCGCAGATCTGAACCATGTTTTAGAAACACATTTCCTAAACAAACAAACAAACAAAATAAAGTTGATCACACCCAAGTTAGAATACATATGTATCAAATAAAAGTCCTTCAGGAAAATTTATCTGAAAAGGCATATACATAATAAAGGACAATGATAAAAACGAGGGGAGTGTTCAACATCTTTGCCGTAATTTCTCCAATATGTCAGAAATGAGTTTGGGTTCCCACAGAATATTACCTTCTTCCCCTACATCTGGATACTCCAAAGAACCCTTCTTGAATTCTCTGGAGAGAAGTATCAAATGCAAATGTAAGTAAAAACCCTCGAGCAACGAAGATGATTAAGGGACTGGGCCATCTATTGTATGAGGATAGACTATGTGAGCTAGGCCTGTTTCCCCTGGAGAAGACAAGGTTGAGAAGGGATCTGATCAATATGTRTAAGTACCTAATGGGAGAACGTAGGGAGGATGGGACCAAACTCCTCTTGGTGGTGGTCAGTGACAGCACAAGCGGTAATGGGTACAAATTAAAAACACAGGAAGTTCCATCTTCTYYGTGAGGGTGCCAGAGCCCTGGCACAGGCTGCCCAGGGAGGCTGTGGAGTCTCCTTCTCTGGAGATCTCCCAMACCCGCCTGGMTGCCGCCCTGTGCCCCGTGCTCTGGGTGTCCCTGCTGGAGCAGGGGGTTGGACTAGATGATCTCTAGAGGTCCCTTCCAATCTCAACCAGTCTGTGATTCKGTAATAATACCAGACTCAGAGTTTTATATCATAAATTTTTAAGCTTTGGTCTTTCAAGCTTTGTAGTTCTAAACATACCTTTTTGCTTACATGTTACAACAATTTCAAGACATATTCATCTTAATTCTCTCTATGGTTCAACTGTCATCTGCTTCTAACTCCAGAACCTCAGCTCTACCCGTCCTTTAGAAGGGYCCTGCTGTTGCTCAAATAAGCCAGTCTTACTTCGGCATGCAAAATAATTGGACTTCATTCCTATTTGTTACTGCATAGTCTTAACCACGATAGCTATTTCAAGCAGGGAAAGATATAAATAAATCTACRGCTCTAGAATATTTTGCACATTTATTTGGGATTCTATTTAAAAGCTATTTTTTCCTATTTAATGAATAACATTTGAAAACAAAGCCACACTGTTAAAAATGTGATGCATTCTTTAATTAGTGTACGGAGTTAGAGTTTTTAAAATTTACTTCATACATTAATATAGTAACAATGTTATTACATAAATCACACTATTTGGACTTCTAAAATACTGAGTTTTAATAATATCTATCTATACTCATTCATCTGCAGGTCATCTTTTAAGAATAGAACCATCATATTTCTTTCCCAAGCATCCCATTTAATGGATACATAGTGCTTTCATAACAAAAGATTAAGATATTTAACATTTTTTTTTCTATTTATTAATACAGTGGAAAAAACTCCACTTTTTTTTTTTTTTTTTTATCTTCAAACTTCACATTTCTGGCACATGGATCAGGGTCAACACTATTCCACGTATTAAATATAAGGAGGATTAGTAAATGCATTCAAAACTCGTATCATCACAAAGCATTCTTTTTTTTAAGAGGTCTCCCAGGACTACATACCAAAGGGATTGTTCAAACTCAGTAAGGATTGAACATAAATTCTTCATAAAATCTAACTCTGACAAATCAAAGAACTAAGCTTACTAATCTAAATGAAAAGTATCTGTGTTATAATGTTTACATAAAATTCTAAAATTTCAGAACAGAACACAGACAACAATCTTTCACAGGCAACAGYTGACCTCTCTTTCCATCATTAATATCACCATGGTTTTATTAAAGTTATGGCATACTACTCCCTGAACTACAGAAGCTTTCAGACTGAGATCAATACAGGAATTAAGTGCCAAGCCTTGCTTTCTCAGCTTTCATTTCTCCTGTTTTGCAGAATCATGCACAAAGAATGAAATTGAGGAGTGAGGTATTACTTTTGCTCAGAAGAGTAAAGAAATAACGGAACAGCAAAAAACTCTGAAATCTACAGGAATTACTAAGATTCTATTCCTATAATGGTATCATTTTGGAAAGTTTTTGAAAACTAAAAGTGACTGCTCAGTCTACAGGAACTTTAAAATACAAAGGGAGTCTTTCAAATGAAAATTTAAAAGATTCTGATCAAGTTTCTGAGGTAGCAATATGGCTGAATATGATGATATATCAAAATTATCATGGGTATTGGTAATCTAAGGACAAATATACTCCTCCTGTAAGAAGTCCTGGGTTTGTTTGTTCCCTTGACTCTCCTCTTTATGTGCAACACCACACAATGTTGCCAGGCAAGGGTACCTTCTACWTCTAAGAGTCTGTAGCTGCTCTTCTTATATTCCCCCTTCAATCTTCTCTTGAGGGTCTTACTTTATTTATCTTACATTGCCAAGTAACTGATAATATCTCATTTTCTCTTTAGATTCAAAAAGATAGATATCATCTGGCAGACACACAGGGCACAAAGAAATGAGATGTGGCAGAGACTCCATCCAAACAACAGAGAAGTGGAATGAGTCTCCATTAATTGTTAATCATATTTAAAGCAGGATTATTTAGTTTTCACTGGATGAATGTACTCAAGAAACACTACAGCCATTTTTTTTATTATGTACCAGTAAAAGTTATTACCATTTTTTCCCATATCCCGTCCCACCATAATTCATGTCTCTAATGGCTCATGATTAGACTAGATAATTTCAAATGAATTTAAAGCAACTTTTGAAAAACMAGTCCAGTCAACAGACAACTGTTTCTGGACTCCCAACTACTACTAGTGTCATTTAAAATTGGTACTATGTATCCAAACAATCCAGAAGATTATGGACAAGGGTTTTACACGTCCCTGTGGCAGAAGCAACCTCTTGAGTCATGGCAGGCCTCCACCTCGAAGTCACTGGTTACTCATCTAGAGACTTCTTGATAAGAACAATAGAGCTACACACATGAACTCTTCTCCAGGATGAACTACTCCTTCACCTTTCCAGGGATGGAGGTGAGGCTGACCTCATTTGAGAATGAGTTCTGATTCTCTGATGAGTTCTGATAAAATAATACGACACACTAGACTGTCATGAATTAACTTTAACAAAAGACAATTAACCTTTTAATATTGATCTCCATAAACAACAACTTACCTGCTGTCTGTGCAGGGTTTATTCCTATTCCATCTAGAAAAGAATTAATGTTTTTAATTGGTAATGAGAGGGGAAGGAAGAGAATGAAAAATAAGTAGCGAGACAGTTTTTATAYTAAACTGACAGCACAAAAACATAACATGATAAACAATAATCTACATAGCTCTTACATCAGTCCTTTGAGCATCTATTTCTTATAATGAAAACCAGTCTCATTAAAGTGCTGACAAGAAAATTTCAGCATAGAAAGCTCGAGTTATATGCTAGGACAAATCCACTGAAATTAATAAGTTGTTTAATCTCTTCCACAAGCCATATAAATAGTGGTTCAACATTAYTAAGTTAAGTTTGCAGTCTGTACACTTTATGGAAGAAATGACATTGTTTTTTATCAATATCTCTTAACAGAAACTACAAAATTATAATCTTACCATTTGTTATAATGGCACTTGTTGCTGCGGGAACTTTGAACTAAAGGAAATAAGAGTAGGACAAAGTAACATAAGAGACGGATAATTAAAATTGAAAATACATGGGGAATATTCAAACTAATTATAGCTTTATCTGGTTTGGAAAAAAAGAGTCTTATTATTTTTATTCATTACATAAAGTCCCCCAAAGTTAAAAAAGTATTGGCTTTGATTTTACCATATATGAAGGAGGAACTGGGAAAACAGAAATGAACTTCTGGAAAGCACAGCTGTAATGTCAGACACTGTGAACAAGTAATATTTAGAGAAAATAGATGCCAAAAACCTCCTAGAATAAAACTAATCAACATAAAATCTTACATCTGTAACACATGCATATACTCATATGTGTAGACTTGACACTTGAGTGCTCTTGACAGTTATAAGCATTTGAAGACCAAAAGTTTGTGCAAAGACATTACATGTTGGAGAGAAAAAAACTATTTGATGTGGAAACAGAATCTRCATCAACAAAATAACTTTATTCATACAAAATAAGTTCTGGGGACACTTAGCATCTATTGCCACCACAAGGATCACCACAAAGAGAACTTCCTGTTGCCCTGCTTGTGAACAGAGGGGAGCTGAAGTAGAACTGGCTTGAACCAATTTCCCATATTTATCCTYAGCTCTCTTTTGACCTCTCCAACTGCAAGTGTCTATACACTATTCTCTTTATGTTGCATAAAGAAAGAGTTAGTCACAGAATTACTAAACACTTCCCAGGAATATGTGCAGAGCTCTTCCATCTGCTTGGCACTTAAGTAATCTGTTCAATTACAGTCATTAACTGTCTTCCACACTATCTGACAGCTCAGCTCAAGATTTTGAGCTCTGATCTGCAGAAACTCATTGCAACTACAACACCTAAAGCCCACAGTTAACTTGAAYGCAGTACTTAATTCTTAGCATACTGGAAAACATTTGTGCTGTGTGGTCTCCCATCACAATGTTAACAGTTTTTTAAACAGATTTTCTTATATAATACGACAAAATAACTTTGTAAGATTTGAACATTGACGTATTTTTATTGTCAATCATATTAAATCCTGTTTCCTGGAAAGAGTTCAACCCCAGCTCAAGCATCAAAGGAATAAAACACAAAAAACATGAAATGAGCTAGCAAACATACAGTTAATTTAATACTTATTTTTCAACAAATAGGCTTCTCATACAAATAGGTGATTCTACTTAATCTTTCATCCTACATCACCTAATTAAAAAAAGTAAGTTCTAGTATACTGAGTGCCTCTCTTCATTTCTTTTCCATCTCTTTTGACATATGACAATCCACAAAAAGGACTGTCACTCTTCAGGAGCAGAACATACCTGATGCAGCCACCCTATGCGCACACAAGAACTGTGTAGCAGTCATGGAATCCTTAAGGTTGGAAGGGATCTTTAGAGATCATCTAGTCCAACCCCACYGCACACACAGGATCACCTAGAGCATGTGGTACAGGATCCAGGAAAACAGTAAGAAATCCAGTAGGTAAGACAGAGCTATTGTTTCATATGATATTGTTAGGAGAGGATGAAACAGTTTAAAGCTCTGGGCTAAACAGCAAAATGTTTAGTATGTTCAATTGTTGGCTAAGTATTCACTCCAGTCAGAAAGATCACAAGGGCAATATACAAATGGAAGCTATCACTGGAAATAATCACATGTGATTTGGGTGCAACATGATTTAAGTATTTTACCCATCCTATACTTGCTAAGCCTACCTTTCCAGTTCTGAAAACACACAAGATTTTTATGAGTGAACTTAAACAGATGCTCAAGGGTCAAAGAAATACCATATTCACCTTATAATCCCTGGCTCTGAAACCAGAAAGGGTAACAAAGTACCCAACCCCACCCCTACCCCAAACTTGCAAAACTTTCAATATAGCTTACGAATCATAACCTAGGCTGTTGCRTAACTTTTGTTGCAAAAAAAAAAAAGTTGCATAACTTTCCTAATGAAATTAGGAAGTAATTTCATTGTTGTTACTGACCARGGTATAAGTGGATAACCTTACAACAAAATTACATCCCTTTCTTTCTCTTTTAAAGAGAAAAATGACCATCTCTTAAGAGTAATAAATCCACCTCCTTTTGGAGCAATAAAAGCAGGTAAGTATCAAAATAAACTATTTTAGAACCAATCGACAACAATATTAGAGCAAAGAATACTTTTTAAAATATTTAWACTTATGAAGCAATGAGATGTAACTTTATTTACTGGAAAATAACGACACGTTTGGCCTCTCTTCCACTTGTGAAATTAAACACTGTGCAAATACACTACTCAAGGAATATGCACCAAAAACAAAAACACAAACACTTTGAAAGGTAAATAATAAAAATATCAATGGGCACCACAAATTCTAGGTGAAAACGTTAACATTGACACAATTTATTGTGACAATTGGGAAGAAACTTACAAATAGATACAAACTGAACAGTTCCCTAAAAACTTGCAAATAGATACAAGCTTAACAATTCCCTACATGTACATGTTTTTATATATGGTCTATAAGACATACATGGAGGAAAAAAAAAGGAATTCAAAGTGTTAAATACACATTATACAAACTATCACATTCAAATATGTAAGTCAGGAAATGTGCTAAAGCTTAACAGCCTTAGCTGTTCCCCAAATTAAGTCCCGCTTTCCCCCCCAAGAACTCTAAACACTCAGGAACAGGCCTTGAGTTAAAAAATCACAAACATTCCCAAGAATGAAGCCAAGAAAGGTTTTTCCCCTTTCTAGTTACAAAGCATTTTTTCCTTCCTTGCCTCATAGAAATGTAAAAGACTCAGTAACACAGCAGCAAAGCAACAATTAAAACCTGCGCTATAATATGAAAAAAATCAATTTTGTAGTTCTTTGAAATATATTTGAAATATTTCTTTCTTTATATATATTTTTCTTTCAAGCATCCAAAAGTCATCTAGAATTCCTCTATAAAGATGGGAAAACCACAGTTCTCTGAGGTCCCAAGGGCACTCAAAATCCTCGTGTAAACTAAAGGGACGCTTTGCTAAATGTGGTTATTTAATAGCCCCTTAATAACTGCACTTCACAGAGAGCCATACCACTGTYACCTGCCTGTAACATCAGGTCTTTGATCTGGCAGCTCCACGCTGGCAGCAGTAACGTCCATGGCCACAGACATGGGGTAACAGCACAGCAGCACACCTCCCGCTAAATTAACCGCTGTGCTTTTCACGTAAAAAGCCTCGGCTTTGGGGAATATGGAAACAGTTTTAAGAACCCGCCGTTCTCTACTTACTTCTTCCGCGGCGAACTTCAAAACCGCTGTGAAAGGGGTGCTCTCTGGCACGCTCAGCCTGAAAGAAAACATCATTTTTATTTCCAGTGAGCACAGATAAGTTACAGAACACGGGACAAACAACCCGCAACACCCGGAGCACCGCGCGTCGCGTCGCGTCACGGGGCCCGCAACGCTTTGCTGGCTCTCGGGAGGGCAGGCCGGCGGCGCGCCCGGGCCCCGCCGCACTCACACTTTGTAGGGCAGCCGCGGGTCCGAGGTGAGCGTCACCTTGAAGGTCACCTTCGACCTGCGGGGGAGAGCGCGGGGTGAGCGGGGCCGCGGCGGGGCCGGCGGGCGGGGGAGGGGGGGGCGCCGCGGGCCCCGCACACTCACATGGTCCCGCCGCTCCCGCCGACACGTCAGCGCCCGCACCGCGCGCAGGGGCCTCCGCGCCGCGCCCGCCGGGAGGGCTGTCCGCGCCCCGCCGGAGAAACGGGGGAAGCGAGGACGAGCCCTACCCAAGGCTGAGGAGCCTAGAGAGGACGTTTTTTGTTGTAATGTTGGGAGAGTGGAGGCTGAGGTGAAGAAGAAGCGCCTTGGTGGGTGGGGAGTACAGTTTCCAGCAAGGCGTTCGCAGAGGTCACTCCGCAGGCTGCGGAGCGAGCAGACAGCCAGAACCGAGGCGCAGGACCCCGCGGCTCTGCGTGACGTAACGGCGGGGGCGGGGCGAGCGGGCCGGCTGCGCGGGGGGGGGGCACGTCCCTGCTCAGGGCAGGGAACAGGGAGGCGCGGGGCTCGTGTGGGAGCGGGGCTATGGAGCCTCCCGTAATTCAGGTGTTTGCACAGGCGGATGCGGTCACCACGGCTGAGCAGCGTGCAGGGGCCTGCACTGGCCTTTGTTGGAGGCTCCTCTCCACCCAGGTGTCCACCCTGTCCGGGTGCCCCTGGACGGCAGCTCAGCCCTGTGGCGTAGCCGCCGCCTCTCCCGGGTTTGTGTCAGCAGCAGGTGGGCTCAGGGTGCACTCTGAGCTTCAGCCAGGCCCTTGGTGCGTAAGGTGAACGTGACTGGACCCGGCAGTGACCCCAGGGTGACACCACTAGCTCCAGGCTTCCAACTGGACCCTGCAGCACTGGTCACAGCCCTTGGAGYGGTGTCGTTCAGCCCCTTCTCAATCCATCTCTGTCTGTTCATGCCACCCATCCTTGCTGAGCCTGTCGAGGAGTATGCCATGGGAGACAGCATTGAAAGCCTTGCTGATGTCAGCGTAGACCACATCCTGTGGTCTCCCTTCRTCTGCCAGCYAGTCATTCTGCATAGAAGGCTTCCACGTGGGTTAAGCAAGATTTCCCCTTGGTCAATCCATGCTGATGGCTCCCAATCACTTTCTCGTCCTCCACTTGCTTAGAGGTGATATCTAGGCTGAGTTATTGCACCACCTTTCCAGGGATGGAGRTGAGGCAGACTAACCTGTACTTAAGTGCTTCCTCATCCTTACTGTAAAGTTTCCTGGATCCTCCATTTTGTCCGTTTCCCTCTTGCCTTCCCTCCCTCACGCTTTCAACTGACAGGAAGGAAGCCCCCTGCAGCTTTTGGAGCCCCTTCTCAAACTACAAAGGGCTTTCCTACTGCAGGAGGGGATGCCATGTATGCTGCTGCTCCGCAGAAGCTTTCTGACTTGCAAGAAGTCRGAAAGAYGTCACGGATGGTGGGAGGCCTGCAGGTGTGACAGGAAGGAGCTCACTGGGATCAGGTGTTGTGCTTCCTACAAGAACTAGGGTGAGGCAAAGGTGAAAGTGAGTTGCTTTGGAGAGCCCCTTCTGTGTGCTACACAGGTCTCTACTTGTATGGAAGAGCAAGATGGAGTGACAGCAGAGGACTTGGATGGACCACCAGTGCCACAGAGGAACTGCAATATGCTGAGCCCTGTGGCACACCGAGGAGTTTACAGTTACAAATAAATCATCATGAGACTTCTGCACTTTGCTGTCACTAGGGTCCCTTTCAGAGTGTGTGCGTGTGCATTGGCAGGGACTGTTGGTTAAAGAACACACAAACATGGAGACACAAAGCCCTTGGTTGGCTGGTAAGCTTCATTTCTTTATTCATCRCTCAGGGGGTTCCTCAGTGCAACATCCAGTGGGCTGGCGAGAGTGGCCAGTGGGTGATTCCTGAGGCCTATGGMCACCCTTACACCAAGGTGGCACCAGTCACCTTCTACAGACTGGCAGCAAAGCTGGAGACGAGTTTTGCTCAGCTGGGAGATCTGCCCCATTGGCAGCTCTGGGAAAGGCTGTGCATTTGCTCCACATCTTGGTGTTGAACGTGCTGCCGGTGTGAGCGTGCCRTCCATCCCACCTACTGACCCTTCCTGACACAAATGAATTTAGTTGTTTGGTTCCTGCCGCCTGGCAGGAAACCTCCTCCTGGCCGCCAGACGCAGGCGTTGCCACTTGTCCTGCAGGCTGTGAGAGAGGAGGAGAGGAGAAGAGCTCAGAGGGCAGAAGGATGAGCTCTCTGCTCATGCACCCACCTCCCTGCRCTCCCCCAGTGCTCTGCACTGCAAACAGYGGSACATCTTCCTCAGGCCTCGCTGCCACGGGACAGGACAGCCCTGGTGCCACRAGAGCTGCACAGCGCCCGTGCAGAGCAGYTCTGCTCTCACCGTCTGCTCAGCTCTGTCCTCCAGCTGCGGCGGCCCTCGGGCTYGGTGGGGCCAGGCGCACTGGGCATGACCTCCTCCTCCTCGCACGGCACGAAGAAGAGCTCRGCCTTTTCCTTTTGCTGCCAGGGCAGAGGAATGAGATGGTGAGTGAGGATTCCATAGGAAGAGCAAGGACAAGAGAGGAAAGGAAGCACCAGGAGCTTGGTGGATGGCCAACTGCCAAACATGGTGGGGAATTGTTGGTCTTTACCAGCTGCCTTTCGGCCTCCTCACACTGCTGCTCCATCTTCTGCAGCAGCTGCTGGTCCTGGAGCAGCATTTGTCCCAGGGCCTGGAGCAAGGAGAGAGACAGAGCCCYGGGCTGAGYGTGGCTGRAGCAAGAGGCTGCGGGGAGCAGGGCCATGGCCGGCRTTGCCGCCTGCCGCCCAGCGCCGCTCTGCCCCAGGCCCCGGGGTGAGGCCTGTGCCGGCCCTGCGTGAGCAGCAGCCGCGCTGTGTGGGAGCGGGAGAGAGGCGGCCTGGGCGGCTCTCCTACCTCAAGGGTTTCCTGCWGCRCCTTGTGCTTTGGGTGAGGGCCCTCCTTCATTGCCACCCCAGCCTCCTGCACAGGAGTCTCCTGAGGCAGCTCGGATGGCTGAAAACGAGAAACCACCCACTGCTGACCCTGA
>NW_020456287.1:2875130-2875890 GCF_003342845.1 Nothoprocta perdicaria
GGCTCCAGCCCTCGCCCTCCCCATGGGCTGCCTACCCCGAGAGAAGGCCAGGTCCATGTAGGCGGCCAGGTCCTTCACGTGTTTGCACATGAAGCGCATGGCCGCGTCGACGACCTCGTCGCAGCTGGGCTCCATGGGCTGCCCTTGTGCTGCGAGCGGCTCCTCTGCGTCAACGGCAAGTGGGAGCAAGTTGAGGAAAGAGGGGAGAAGGACTGAGKGCTCAGCCCAGCAGCCGGCATGTCCCCGTCCTGCCAGCCCCGTGCCCTGCACACATGGGCAATGTGGTGCTTACCCATCTCGGGCTCCTCATCCACGTGAGGAGGCATCTCGGATGCCTCCGCGCTGGGGACCCCCTTGTCAAGGCTGTCCTCGACCTTTTGGGACAAAGGGGGAAAGAGAATGTGTGAGAGAGGCCGGAGAGCAGCTGTGGAGGGAAGGGATCTGGATGGCGGCTCCAGGAGGGTGTCCCAGCCATGGCCACCAAGAGGTGTGTGTGGGGCTGCCCTCGCTCACCGGGTCCCAGGCGCTGTCCGGGCYGGASGCRGTGGTGCCGCTCTCCTCCTGCTCCTGCTCGAGGACCACGTCCTCCGGCGTGACCTCGGGTGCCTGGGTGTCCTGGCACCTCCTCTTGCCGGAGCAGGACCGCAAAGCTGGCACTGCAAGGAGCGCGCGAGGCCCGGCCATGAGCAGGGTGCCGCCTGCCCGGCACAAGCAGCGCTGGCTGCGCAGGGTCTGTGGCCGGGGGCACTTTCTTACCCAC
>NW_020456288.1:0-1591 GCF_003342845.1 Nothoprocta perdicaria
TGGTCAATGGCCAATGGTCAATGGCCATGAGTCAATGACCGTGGGTCAATGACCATGGGTCAATGGCCAAGGGTCAATGGCCGTGGGTCAATGGCCGTGGGTCAATGGCCAATGGTCAATGGCCAAGGGTCAATGGCCGTGGGTCAATGGCCATGAGTCAATGGCCATGGGTCAATGGCCAAGAGTCAATGGCCGTGGGTCAATGGCCGTGGGTCAATGGCCAAGGGTCAATGGCCATGAGTGAATGGCCATGAGTGAATGGCCATGGGTCCATGGCCATGGGTCTTGAGTTGGGTCAATGGTCAATGGCCAAGGGTCAATGGGTCTTGAGTTGATGGGCCTCGTGGTGATGGAAGGAGCCTCCATTGACCCCCATGGTGCCATGTCTTGGTCGTGGGTCCAATGGCCCTCGTGGTGCCATGTCTTGCAGTGGCCAAGGGTCAATGGGCATTGGTCAATGGCCATGGGTCAGTCGCCAAGGGTCAATGGCCAAGGGTCAATGGCTGTGGCTCTTGAGTTGGATCAATGGCCAATGGTCATTGGTCAATGGTCATTGGTCAATGGTCAATGGGTCTTGAGTTGATGGCCCTTGTAGCGATGGAAGGAGCCTCCATTGCCCCCATGGTGCCATGTCTTGCCGTGGCCAAGGGTCAATGGCCATGGGTCAATGGTCATTGGTCAATGGTCATTGGTCAATGGCCAAGGGTCAATGGCCAAGGGTCAATGGTCAATGGTCTTGAGTTGATGGGCCTCGTGGTGATGGAATGAGCCTCCATTGACCCTCATGGTGCCATGTCTTGGTCGTGGCCAAGGGTCAATGACCATGGGTCAATGGTCATTGGTCATTGATGGTCCATGGATCAATGGTCATTGGTCAATGGTCATTAGTCAACGGCCAATGCTCCATGGCCAAGGGTCAATGGCCAAGGGTCTTGAGCTGGTTGGCCTCCTGGTGACGGAAGGAGCCTCCATTGACCCTCATGGTGCCATGTCTTGGTCGTGGCCAAGGGTCAATGACCATGGGTCAATGGTCAATGGTCATTGGTCAATGACCATGGGTCAATGGTCATTGGTCATTAATGGTCCATGAATCAATGGTCATTGGTCAATGGTCAATGGTCAATGGCCAAGGATCAATGGCCAATGCTTCATGGCCAAGGTCAATGGCCAATGCTCCATGGCCAAGGGTCAATGGCCAAGGGTCTTGAGCTGGTTGGCCTCCTGGTGATGGAAGGAGCCTCCATTGACCCTCATGGTGCCATGTCTTGGTTGTGGCCAAGGGTCAATGACCATGGGTCAATGGCCAATGGTCCATGGCCAAGGGTCAATGGTCATTGGTCAATGGCCAAGGGTCAATGGCCAATGCTCCATGGCCAAGGGTCAATGGCCAATGCTTCATGGCCAAGGGTCAATGGCCAAGGGTCTTGCGCTGGTTGGCCTCCTGGTGATGGAAKGAGCCTCCATTGACCCTCATGGTGTCATGTCTTGCCGTGGCCAAGGGTGAATGGCCAATGGTCATTGATGGTCCATGGATCAATGGTCATTGGTCAACGGCCAATGGTCAATGGCCAAGGGTCAATGGCCAATGGTC
>NW_020456288.1:1962-3986 GCF_003342845.1 Nothoprocta perdicaria
GTTGGGAGGTCAATGGTTGGGTGCGGAGGTCAATGGAGGTCAATGGCGTTGGGTTTGGAGGTCAATGGTTGCGTTGGGAGGTCAATAGTTGGGTGGGGAGCTCAATGGAGGTCAATGGCGTTGGGTTTGCAGGTCAATGGTTGGGTTGGGAGGTCAATGGTTGAGTTGGGAGGTCAATGGAGGTCAATGGGGTTGGGTTTGGAGGTCAATGGTTGAGTTGGGAGGTCAATGGAGGTCAATGGGGTTGGGTTTGGAGGTCAATTGTTGGGATGGGAGATCAATGGAGGTCAATGGGGTTGGGTTTGGAGGTCGATGGGGGTCAGGGGTTGGGTTGGGAGGTCAACGGAATTGGTGTTGTTGGGTTTGGAGGTCGATGGTTGACTTTGGAAGTCAATGTTTGGAGCTGGAGGTCAACGGAGGTCAATGGGGTTGAGTTTTGAGGCTAATGGTTGAGTTTGGAGGTCAATGGGGTTGGCGGTGGTTGCGTTTGGAGGTCAATGGTTGGGTTTGGAGGTCGATGGTTGGGTGTGGAGGTCAATGGAGGTCTATGGGGTTGGGTTGGGAGGTCAATGGTTGGGTTTGGAGGTCAATGGAGGTCAATGGTTGGGTTTGAAGGTCAATGGGGTGGGTTGGGAGGTCAACGGAGTTGGTGGTTGTTGGGTTTGGAGGTCGATGGTTGCATTTGGAGGTCAATGGGGCTCAATGGGGTTGAGTTGGGAGGTCGATGGTTGGGTTGGGAGGTCAATGGAGGTCAATGGTGTTGGGTTTGGAGGTTGATGGAGGTCAGGGGTTGGGTTGGGAGGTCAACGGGGTTGGTGTTGTTGGGTTTGGAGGTCGATGGTTGGGTTCGAAGGTCGATGGTTGGGTGTGGAGATCAATGGAGGTCTACGGGGTTGGGGTTGGAGGTCGATGGTTGGGTGTGGAGGTCAATGGTTAAGTTAGAAGGTCAATGGAGGTCTGTGGGGTTGGGGCTGGAGGTCGATAGTTGACTTTGGAGGTCCATGGTTGGGTTGGGAGGTCAATGGGGTTGGTGGTTGTTGGGTTTGGAGGTCGATGGTTCAGTGTGGAGGTCAACAGTTGAGTTTGGAGGTCAATGGAGGTCAATGGGGTTGGGTTGGGAGGTCAATGGTTGGGTTTGGAGGTCCATGGTTGGGTTAGGAGGTCAATGGAGGTCAATGGGGTTGGGTTGGGAGGTCAATGGAGGTCTATGGGGTTGGGTGTGGAGGTAAATGGTTGGGTTTGGAGGTCAATGGAGGTCAATGGGGTTGGGTTGGGAGGTCAATGGTGGTCGATGGTTGGGTTGGGAGGTCAATGGTTGGGTTGGGAGGTCCATGGAGGTCTATGGGATTGGGTTGGGAGGTCAATGGTTGAGTTGGGAGGTCAATGGAGGTCAATGGGGTTGGGTTGGGAGGTCAATGGAGGTCTATGGGGTTGACTTTGGAGGTCAATGGTTGGGTTTGGAGGTCAACGGTTGGGTTTGGAGGTCAATGGAGGTCTATAGGGTTGGGTTGGGAGGTCAATGGTTGGGTTGGGAGGTCAATGGAGGTCTATGGGGTTGACTTTGGAGGTCGATGGTTGGGTTTGGAGGTCGATGGAGGTCAATGGAGGTCTATGGGGTTGACTTTGGAGGTCCATGGTTGGGTTGGGAGGTCCATGGTTGGGTGTGGAGGTCGATGGAGGTCAATGGGGTTGGGTTTGGAGGTCCATGGTTGGGTTGGGAGGTCAATGGTTGGGTTTGGAGGTCAATGGAGGTCCATGGTTGGGTTGGAGGTCCATGGAGGCCCATGGGGTTGGGCTGGAGGCCGGCGGCGAGCGGAGGTCGGTCCGTGGGTCGCTCGGTTGGGGGGTCGGTCCCCGTGACCCCCAATGACCCCCGTGACCCCCAATGAGCCCGGCCCCGCCCCCAGGCCTCGCCCTGCCGGCCACGCCCTGCCCGGACGAGGCCGAGCGGGACCCCGTGGGGCCCGGGGCCGCCCTGGCCGCCTTCGCCACCCTCTTCCTGCTCAGCGTCTGCTACAGCGCCA
>NW_020456288.1:5590-6446 GCF_003342845.1 Nothoprocta perdicaria
GCACATTGCAATGGGGCAGGGGGAGCAATGGGGCAGGGAGCACATTGCAATGGGGCAAGGGGTGCTATGGGGCACGGAGGACATTGCAATGGGGCAGGGAGTTGCTATGGGGCGCACACGGCTTTGCAATGGGGCAGGGGGTTGCTATGGGGCACGGAGCACATTGCAATGGGGCAAGGGGTGCTATGGGGCACGGAGCACATTGCAAGGGGGCAGGGGGTTGCTATGGGGCGCACATGGCTTTGCAATGGGGCGAGGGGTGCTATGGGGCACGGAGCACATTGCAATGGGGCACACGGCGCTGCAAAGGGGCAGGGCGTGGGTCGCAGTGGGGCACGCGCTGGCAAAGGGCGCCGCTATGGGGCGGCGGAGGGAACTGCAGTGGGGCAGCGGCTCCCGTGGGGCGCAGGCGCCGCCCGGTCCCTGGGGACGCCGTGGGGCAGCCCCGCCCGGCTGCGCCGTGGGGCGGGTGCCCCATAGGGAAGCGGGGCCCCATTCCCACCGTTTCTATGGGGCGCCGTGAGAGCCGCATGTGGGGCAGAGCCCCCCAGCTCAGGTAGGTGGCTGACCCGGACACCTGGGCCCTCGTCATGGATCTATGGGGCAGGCAAGTCTCCATAGGGCGCAGGGATCTGTGGGGCAGAGAGGTCTCTATAGGGTACAGGGATCTATGGGGCAGGCAAGTCTCTATAGGGTGCAGGGATCTGTGGGGCAGAGAGGTCTCCATAGGGCACAGGGATCTGTGGGGCAGGCAGGTCTCCATAGGGCGCAGGGATCTATGGGGCAGGGAGGTCTCTATAGGGCACAGGGATCTGTGGGGCAGGGAGCCACTATGGGGCAGAGGCATCCACGCAGC
>NW_020456289.1:0-5317 GCF_003342845.1 Nothoprocta perdicaria
GGGCACCCAGTGCGGGGGACACCCAGTGCGGGGGCACCCAGTGAGGGGGCACCCAGTGAGGGGCCACCCAGTGAGGGGGCGCCCAGTGAGGGGGGCACCCAGTGTGGGGGGCACCCAGTGTGGGGGGGCACGGGGTGACACCCAGTGCGGGGGCACCCAGTGAGGGGGCACCCAGTGCGGGGGGGCGCAGGGGGCACCCAGTGCGGGGGGGCACCCAGTGAGGGGGCACCCAGTGCAGGGGACACCCAGTGAGGGGGCACCCAGTGCAGGGGCGCCCAGTGAGGGGGCACCCAGTGAAGGGGGCACCCAGTGAGGGGGGCACCCAGTGAGGGGGGCACCCAGTGAGGGGGCACCCAGTGTGGGGGGCACCCAGTGAGGGGGGTGCGGGGTGACACCCAGTGAGGGGGCATCCAGTGAGGGGGGCACCCACTGCAGGGGCACCCAGTGTGGGGGCACCCAGTGCGGGGGGGCACCCAGTGAGGGGGGGCGCGGGGGGGCACCCAGTGTGGGGACACCCAGTGAGGGAGCACCCAGTGAGGGGGGCGCGGGGGGCACCCAGTGCGATGGCACCCAGTGAGGGGGCACCCAGTGACAGGGCACCCAGTGCGGGGCACCCAGTGCGGGGGGTGCGGGGGACACCCAGTGCGGGGCACCCAGTGAGGGGGGGCGCGGGGGGGCACCCAGTGAGGGGGCACCCAGTGAGGGGGGCACCCAGTGAGGGGGCACCCAGTAAGGGGACACCCAGTAAGGGGACACCCAGTGAGGGGGCACCCAGTGAGGGGGCACCCAGTGGGGGGGACACCCAGTGAGGGGGGCACCCAGTGAGGGGGCACCCAGTGCGGGGGGCACCCAGTGCGGGGGGCACCCACTGCATGGGGGACACCCACCCCGAGGTGACACCCGCCCAGGGGACACCCGCTGCATGGGTGACACCCACCCGGGGGGACACCTGCTGCATGGGGGACACCCACCCGGGGGGACACCCGCTGTGGGGGGGACACCCGCCTGGGGGGACACCCACCTGGGGGGACACCCGCCCAGGGGTGACACCCGCCTGGGGTGACACCCACCCAGGGGACACCCGCCCGGGGGGACACCCGCCCAGGGGTGACACCCACCCGCAGTGACACCCACCCAGGGGACACCCACCCGCAGTGACACCCGCTGTGGGGGGGACACCCGCCCCGGGGGGACACCCGCGCGGGGGGACATGCGCGCGGGGTGACACCCAGTGCGGGGTGACACCCACCCGGGGGACACCCGCTGTGGGGGGACACCCACCTGGGGGGACACCCACCCAGGGGACACCCGCCTGGGGGGACACCCACCTGGGGGGACACTCGCCCAGGGGTGACACCCGCCTGGGGTGACACCCACCCAGGGGACACCCGCCCGGGGTGACACCCGCCTGGGGTGACACCCACCCAGGGGACACCCGCACGGAGGGACACCCGCTGCGTGGGGGACACCCACCCAGGGGACACCCACCTGGGGGACACCCGCCCCGAGGTGACACTCGCCCAGGGGGACACCCGCCTGGGGGACACCCACCCAGGGGACACCCGCTGCATGGGGGACACCCACCCGGGGGGACACCCACCTGGGGGGACACTCACCCAGGGGGACACCCACCCCAAGGGGACACCCACCCAGGGAGACACCCGCCTGGAGTGACACCCACCCGGGGTGACACCTGCCCCAGGGGGACACCCACCCGGGGGGACACCCACCTGGGGGAACACTCGCCCAGGGGACACCCACCCCAAGGGGACACCCACCCGGGGGACACCCGCCCAGGGTGACACCCACTGCATGGGGGACACCCGCCCCGGGGTGACACCCACCCAGGGGACACCCGCGCGGGGTGACACCCACCCGGGGTGACACCCGCCCAGGGGACACCCGCCCCGGGGTGACACCCACCCAGGGGACACCCGCCCGGGGTGACACCCGCCCGAGCGGCGCCACGGGGACCCCCTCCGCGGGCGCCATGGCAACGGGCCACAGGGTGTCCCCGCGGTGCTTGGGGTGTTGTCGGGGTGGCGACGGTGTCACCCACGGGTGACACTGCGGCCCCGGCACCCTGCGCGCTGCCAAGGGGACCCTGGGCGGGTGTCACAGGAGCGGGGCACGGCCGGGGGTGCCGGGGGGTCCCCGGGGTGCCGGGGGGTCCCCGGGGGGGTCCCTGGGAGCAGAACTGGGACAGCGACCGGTTGTTACTGGGGCGGCGCCTGGGGGGGCCTCGGGGGGGAGGGGTCACCGGGACGTCACCCGGACGTCACCCGGACGTCACCCGGACGTCACCCAGGGGCGTCACCCGGCGGCTGCTGGGGGTCACCAGGGGCAGCGCCGGGGCGTCACCGTCCAGCGGGTGTTGCTGGAGGGCCCCCCGGGGAGGGGGCACCGTGGGGCACCCATGGGTGCTGTGGGGCTCCAAGAGATACGAGGGTGTTGTGGGGCACCCCTAGGTGCTGTGGGGCACCCATGGGTGCTGTGGGGCTCCAAGAGATACGAGGGCGCTATGGGGCACCCATGGGTGCTGTGGGGCTCCAGTGGACACCRGGGTGTTGTGGGGCACCCCTAGGTGCTGTGGGGCACCCATGGGTGCTGTGGGGCTCCAAGAGATACGAGGGCGCTATGGGGCACCCATGGGTGCTGTGGGGCTCCAGTGGACACCAGGGTGTTGTGGGGCACCCCTAGGTGCTGTGGGGCACCCATGGGTGCTGTGGGGCTCCAAGAGATACGAGGGCGCTATGGGGCACCCATGGGTGCTGTGGGGCTCCAGTGGACACCRGGGTGTTGTGGGGCACCCCTAGGTGCTGTGGGGCACCCATGGGTGCTGTGGGGCTCCAAGAGATACGAGGGCGCTATGGGGCACCCATGGGTGCTGTGGGGCTCCAGTGGACACCAGGGTGTTGTGGGGCACCCCTAGGTGCTGTGGGGCACCCATGGGTGCTGTGGGGCTCCAAGAGATACAAGGGCGCTATGGGGCACCCATGGGTGCTGTGGAGCTCCAACGGACACCAGCGTGCTGGTGGGCACCCTTGGGTGCTGTGGGGCTGCAATGGACACCGGGGCCCTGTGGGGGAGGTCTGGGTGCCGTAGGGCACCCGTGGGTGCTGTGGGACTCCAATGTGGGACACCAGGCTGCTGTAGGGCACCCGTAGGTGCTGTGGGGCACCCTTGGGTGCTGTGGGGCTCCAATGGACGCCAGGGTGCTGTGTGGCACCCATGAGTGCTGTGGGGCTCCAGGGGACACCAGGGATGCCGTGTGGCACCCGTGGGTGCTGTGGGGCTCCAGTGGACACCGGGGATGCTGTGGGACACCCATGGGCGCTGTGGGGCTCCAGGGGACCCCGGGGATGCTGTGGGGCACCCGTGGGCGCTGTGGGGCTCCAGTGGACACCTGTGGGCACTGTGGGGCACCCGTGGACACCGGGGATGCTGTGGGGCACCCGTGGGCGCTGTGGGGCTCCAGGGGACACCGGGGATGCTGTGGGGCACCCGTGGGCGCTGTGGGGCTGCACTGGACACCGTGGGCGCCGTGGGGCTCCAGTGGATACTGGGGATGCTGTGGGGCACCCATGGGCGCTGTGGGGCTCCAGGGGACACCGTGGGCGCTGTGGGGCTCCAGGGGACCCCGGGGATGCCGTGTGGCACCCGTGGGTGCTGTGGGGCTGCATTGGACACCAGGGATGCTGTGGGGCACCCATGGGCGCTGTGGGGCTCCAGGGGACCCCGGGGATGCCGTGTGGCACCCGTGGGTGCTGTGGGGCTGCATTGGACACCGGGGATGCTGTGGGGCACCCATGGACCCTGGAGATGCCGTGTGGCACCTGTGGGTGATGTGGGGCTGCAGTGGACACCGTGGGCACTGTGGGGCTCCAGGGGACCCCGGGGATGCTGTGGGGCGCCCGTGGGCGCCGTGGAGCTCCAGGGGACCCCGGGGATGCTGTGGGGCACCCGTGGGCGCTGTGGGGCTGCAGTGGACACCGGGGATGCTGTGGGGCACCCGTGGGCGCTGTGGGGCTGCAGTGGACCCCGTGGGCACTGTGGGGCTCCAGGGGACACCGGGGATGCTGTGGGGCACCCGTGGACACCGGGGATGCTGTGGGGCACCCGTGGGCACTGTGGGGCTCCAGGGGACCCCGGGGATGCCGTGTGGCACCCGTGGGCGCCGTGGGGCACCCATGGGCACTGTGGGGCTCCAGGGGACCCCGGGGATGCCATGTGGCACCCGTGGGTGTTGTGAGGCTCCAGGGGACCCCGGGGATGCCGTGTGGCACCCATGGGTGTTGTGAGGCTCCAGGGGACCCCAGGGATGCCGTGTGGCACCCGTGGGCGCCGTGGGTCGGCCGCGGGCGCGCGCGCCCACCTGCTTGTTCATGAAGACGTAGATGATGGGGTTGTAGACGGTGGAGGCCTTGGAGAAGACGGAGGGCACGGAGGCGAGCGCCACGTCGAAGGGCTGCCCGCGGTGCGTCACCACCCAGAGCGCGAAGGCCGCGTAGGGCAGCCAGCAGAGCAGGAAGCCCAGCACCATGACCACCACCATCTTGGTGACCTCGCGCTCCGCCTTCTGCGTCGTGGCCGACTGCTCCTGCTGCTTGGCCACCTGCGGGGCGCGCGCACGGAGCGGCCGTCGGGAGTGGGCCAACGTGGGCATGGAGTGGTCGTTGGGAATGAGTGATCATGGGCATGGAGTGGTCGTTGGGAATGAGCCAACGTGGGCACGGAGCGGTCATCGGGAATGAGCGATCATGGGCACGGAGCGGCCATCGGGAATGAGCGATCATGGGCATGGAGTGGTCGTTGGGAATGAGCCAACGTGGACACGGAGCGGCCGTCGGGAGTGAGCCGACGTGGGCACGGAGCGGTCATCGGGAATGAGTGATCATGGGCACGGAGCGGCCGCTGGGAATGAGCCAACGTGGGCACGGAGCGGCCGTCGGGAGTGAGCCGACGTGGGCACGGAGCGGTCATCGGGAATGAGCGATCATGGGCATGGAGTGGCCGTCGGGAGTGAGGCACCACGCGCACGGAGCGGCCGTTGGGAATGGGCCAACGTGGGCATGGAGTGGTCGTTGGGAATGAGCGATCATGGGCACGGAGCGGCCGTTGGGAATGAGCGATCATGGGCACGGAGCGGCTGTTGGGAATGAGCCAACGTGGGCACGGAGCGGCCATCGGGAATGAGCCAACGTGGGCATGGAGTGGCCATTGGGAATGAGCCATTGTGGACACGGAGCGGCCGTTGGGATTGACCGATCATGGGCATGGAGCGGCCGCTGGGAGTGAGGCAACGTGGGCATGGAGC
>NW_020456289.1:6257-8851 GCF_003342845.1 Nothoprocta perdicaria
GGCATGGAGTGGTCGTTGGGAATGAGCGATCATGGGCATGGAGTGGTCGTTGGGAATGAGCGATCATGGGCATGGAGTGGTCGTTGGGAATGAGCCAACGTGGGCATGGAGTGGCCGTCGGGAATGGGCCAACGTGGGCATGGAGTGGCCATTGGGAATGAGCGATCATGGGCATGGAGTGGCCGTTGGGAGTGAGGCACCGTGGGCACGGAGCGGCCGTCGGGAATGAGCCAACGTGGGCATGGAGCGGCCGTTGGGAATGAGCGATCATGGGCACGGAGCGGCCGTCGGGAATGGGCCAACGTGGGCATGGAGCGGCCGTTGGGAATGAGCGATCATGGGCACGGAGCGGCCGTTGGGAATGAGCCAACGTGGGCATGGACTGGTCGTTGGGAATGAGGCGCCGCGGACACGGAGCGGCCGTTGGGAATCAGCAGCCGCGGGCACGGAGCGGCGGTGCCGGTGGGACCCCCACAGCCGCCGGTGGGGCAGGGCCACCCCTGGGTGCTCCCGGCGCCGCGGGGGGCCCTGCCGCCCCACGGGGACCCCCACGCGGCGGGTGGGACACCCCGACAGCGCCGGGGCGGGTGGAGGGCTGGTCGCCCCGTGTGCGGTGTCCCGCGCGCCCGTCCCCACGCGTGTCGCGTGTCGCGTGCCCCACACGTGGCAGGTGTCCCGCGCGCCCGTCCCCACGCGTGTCGCATGTCGCGTGTGCCTGTCCCCTTGCGTGTCATGTGTTGTGTGTGCCTGTCCCCAAACACGGTGGGTGTCCCGCGCGCCTGTCCCCACGCGTGTCGCGTGTCGCGTGCCCCACACGTGGCGGGTGTCCCGTGCGCCTGTCCCCACGCGTGTCGCGTGTCGCGTGCGCCTGTCCCCACGCGTGCCGTGTGCCGCGTGCGCCCGTCCCCACGTGTCGCGTGCGCCTGTCCCCAAACATGGTGGGTGTCCCGCGCGCCTGTCCCCGTGCATGTCGCGTGTCGTGTGCGCCTGTCCCCACGTGTGTCATGTGTCGCGTGCGCCCGTCCCCGCGCGTGTTGCGTGTCGCGTGTGCCTGTCCCTGCGCGTGCCGCGTGCGCCCGTCCCCTTGCATGTTGTGTGTTGCGTGTGCCTGTCCCCACGCGTGTCATGTGTCGCGCGCGCCCGTCCCCACACGTGTCGCGTGCCACGTGCGCCCGTCCCCACGCGTGTTGCGTGCCGCGTGCGCCTGTCCCCACGCGTGTCATGTGTCGCGCGCGCCCGTCCCCGTGCGTGCCGCGTGTCGCGTGTGCCTGTCCCCAAACACAGTGGGTGTCATGTGTGCCTGTCCCCATGCGTGTCGCGTGTCGCGTGCGCCCATCCCCGTGCGTGCCACATGCCACGTGCTCCTGTCCCCAAACACAGTGGGTGTCACGTGCGCCTGTCCCCACGCATGTTGCGTGCCGCGTGCGCCCATCCCCTCGCATGTCGCGTGTCGTGTGCTCCTGTCCCCAAACACAGTGGGTGTCGCGGGCGCCCGTCCCCGTGCGTGTCGCGTGCCGCGTGTGCCTGTCCCCAAACACGGCGGGTGTCACTTGTGCCCGTCCCCGCGCGTGCCGCGTGCGCCTGTCCCCGCGCGTGTCATGTGTCGCGTGCGCCCGTCCCCGCGCGTGCCGCGTGCCCCGTGCGCCCGTCCCCGCGCGTGCCGCGTGCCCCGTGCGCCCGTCCCCATGCGTGTCGCATGTTGCGTGCGCCTGTCCCCACGTGTGCCATGTGTGCCTGTCCCCATGCATGCCACGCGTGCCCATCCCCGTGCGTGCCACGCGTGCCCGTCCCCGCGTGTGTTGCGTGCCGCGTGCCCCGCGCGCCCCGGTAAGGCCGGCCCCTCACCGCGCGCAGCGTGAGCAGCAGGCGCCCGTAGGAGAAGACGATGACGGCCAGCGGCACGCCGAAGCAGAAGCAGAAGAGGAAGAGCACGTAGGACTCGTTGTGCCACTTGTTGCCCGTCGTGTACCAGTCGGGGCCGCACGAGCACTGCAGCCCCTCGGGGATGTACCTGGGCGCACGGGGGGGACACGGCGCTGACGCCCCCGCCGCGCCGCCCGGGCCCCCCGCCGGCGCCCCGCTACCTGCTCCAGCCCAGCAGCGGCGGCGTGGAGGCCGCGAGGCCGAAGAGCCAGGGGAGCGCGCAGCCGAGCGCCGCGTGGCCCCCGCGGAACGTGAAGTTGCCCAGCGGCTTGCAGATCACCAGGAAGCGCTCGAAGGCCACCACGGCGAGCGACCACAGGCTCACCATGCCTGCGGGCGCGCGGGGACGCTCGGCGGGGGGCCGGGCGCGCGGGCGCCCCGCGCTGACCCCTGCGTCCCCCTGTGTCACCTCCGTGTCCCCCTGTGTCCCACTGTGTCCCCCTGTGTCACCTCGGTGTCCCCCCAGTGTCCCCACGTCCCCCTGTGTCCCCCTGTGTCACCTCCGTGTCCCCTGTGTCCCCCTGTGTCACCTCGGTGTCCCCTGTGTCCCCCTGTGTCCCCTCCAGTGTCCCACTGTGTCCCCTGTGTCCCTCCGTGTCCCCCTGTGCCCCCTGTGTCACCTCCGTGTCCCCTGTGTCCCACTGTGTCCCCCTGTGCCCCCTGTGTCCCTC
>NW_020456290.1:0-2623 GCF_003342845.1 Nothoprocta perdicaria
AGCGGGTTTTAAAGATCTCCACATAAGGAGACTCCACAGCCTCTCTGGGCAGCCTGTCATACTGTCATACTCCTCCTTGTCATACTGAAAGGCCTTCTGTAGATGTGTCCACCACTGTGTCAGACCTGACCTCTCTCTAATAAAAGGAAATGTCCTCAGTGTAGTGCTTGGAAGCTGAGCTYTTCTTCCAATATTGTAGTCAATTTTCTCAAGAACTTCCATCCTGAAAGGGGCTAGCTTTTCTGGAGCTGTCCATGTGCTCAAGGCAATGAGATTATGGGCTGATGAAATAGAGAATGAGGGCAGGATTCAGCTCTCATTCCTCTGTACACAGGACAGCATGAGAGCTCTGCCCTGTAGCCCCACCAGTCGTTTCTGCTTCCCCAGGGATGGAGCAGCCTGCCCTGAGCTGGTGCACAGAGAAGCCTGCTTCTCTTTATCATTTTCCGTCTCTGAATGCTGTCCTGCCTTTCTCCAGAGATATCCCTGATCCCCAGAGACTCTTTTTTCCAGATGAGTGGGTGCATGCTGGCCTGACTGATCCTGAAAGTTCAGCTGATCCTGAACCCTCCCCAGTGCTCTGCAGAGGGCCCTGGGCTGGTAGTGCTGTTCCTCAGAGCGAGTGCACAATACTGTCTCTGCACTGGCYGTGCTGGTTGGATGGGAAGCAAACCCAGCCAAAGAGGGCTTATGACCACTGACACTGCTCCCACATGGTTATGCTCATGGGTGGTGCTCAGAGTGACCCAAGGGCATTTGCAATAGCAGGAGATATGTTTGGGGTTGAACTATCTCCAGCCCATGGCGACTCACTGGGGGTACATGAATCACTGTCCAGTTCTCCTTCCTTGAGTTCATATTGCCTCTCCATGGGTTGCAGAGTCCTCGTTTCCCTATGCATGCTGGGATTTTGTGCTTCATCACCTGGTGACTCCAACATGGACCATTCCTCACTCTGTGAGGCTGCACTCACTGCCCAAGCCCACACTCATAATGTCCCTAGAGATTCCTTGAGCTCTCCTGGGGACTCAGATGCCCTTCGAGAAGATTGAGTATCTGTCATCAGCACTATCACTTGTGGGACAGCCTCACATAAGGAAATCAAAGACCATTCAGCATCTCCACTGGCACTGGTCACCAAGAAAAGAAGCCCGAATCCAGCCCTTGGTCCCTAACAGATCATACAGAGATTCTGATCATGCCCCATGAAGTCCACAGAGTGCACAGCACAGCAGCAGTTGCTTTTGTGGTACAAGGCCTTGTATGTGTTTTTAATCCCAGCTTCTGAGGAAAGGMCAAACTTTAGGCTGTCACAGAAGAGATCCCTTTTTATTACAAGAATGACATTCTGGCATAATGTGCCATAAGCAATAAGCTTGGCCCTGTCTGAACTTACAGGACATATGCACATGGAACCCTATTACTGTCAGGCTATGAGAACCACTGGACCATATACCCAGAACACAGCACAGAAGGACAGCATGGGAATGAAGAAAACTCCTGAAAGAAAAAAAATCCTGCTTCTGCTGGTGGACATGGGAAACTTACAGCCAGCACACAAAGGCTTCAGGGAAGAAATGTCACTGTTATGGCAGTRGAGGAATGGTGCTGACATGCACAGGGTCCACAAGCCGCTGCCTGACTCCCTTCCACTCTGCTCTCCCTCCACTAGTAATGCTGGTGCAGAGTGCTGGAGAAGGAAGGGATGGGCCCACGCCTGACTGCCACACTCACAAGAAAGGGGTGTGAGATCACATCCTGACTGTGGCCAGGGGAGCTGAGCTTTCCTGATGAACATGGGAACCATGGTCTGACCCAATCTGTACCCATCCAAGCTGTCCCATGGGCTCTCCTGCTSTCAGTTCCAAAGAGACTTGAAAAAAGGGAAACTACTCCTTGAACTGGGAGCACCTAAGTGAGCTCAGACTAGCGGGTCCTAATGTTCCTCCATCTCCATGGATGATGGAGGCAGCCCAGCTTCCTGCCTCAACATTGTCTCAGAGAGTTAGAGATTACTGAGGACAAGTGGAATGAACCAAAACTTTTTATTGTTTTTTTTTCTCTTTACAAGAATGCAATGTATGAGACTTTTTATTTGCTTTTTTATTTTTTTTCTCTCTTTACAAGAATGCAATGTATGAGAGGAAAGAACGAAAGAAATGAAGAAAAAAATAGCTTTGAGGCCACATGCATTGTAAATGAAAAGTGGATGCACATGGGATAGCTATGGGGCTGGCTATAGGGCTGACTACCTATTGGACCAGTTTCCTCAACGCATCCTTGAGCTCATGGTTCCTCAAGCTGTAGATGAGGGGGTTCAGTGTTGGAGGCACCACCGCATACAGAACAGCAACCACGAGATCCAGAGCTGAGGAAGAGAGGGTTGGAGGCTTCAAGTAGGCAAAGGTGAGTGTGCTGACAAACAGAGAGACCACAGTCAGATGAGGGAGGCATATGGAAAAGGCTTTGTGCCGTCCCTGCTCAGAGGGGATCCTCAGCACAGCAGAGAAGATCTGCACATAAGACAGCACAATGAAAATGAAACACCCGAAGACTAAACRAAGACTAACCACAAGAACCCCAGCTTCCCTCAGGTAGGTGTCTGAGCAGGAGAGCTTGAGGA
>NW_020456290.1:5011-6106 GCF_003342845.1 Nothoprocta perdicaria
ACATACACCAGAAGGAAAGTTCCTGCCTTTTCAAGTAGCCCTTTTTGTTTTCTGAAAAGACCCCTGGGATCTATCCTGTGAGCTAGAGCTGACAGCAGCCCTGACCCACACAGTATCCTCACAATGGACGAATAAACCTGCCCTGCCAGGGGTCAGTCCTCCCACCAGACCTTCTCCTCGCAAGAAGTGTCCATGGAGGAAGCAGGGCTGACCCTTGCAGAGGACAGTCATTGCCCCACGTAAACAGCACACTGAGGCTAGGCACACTGCTCTGAACTAGATCCCTGGGCAGACCTGGGCACACATCCCAGCTTCACTCCCCTGCTGCATYGGGGGAGAAGGTGGCAGGAGGCTGCACTCTCACTCTGACAGTGTGTCRGTGAATCCCTGCTCTGAAGCATCTCCTGCTCCTCTGCACTCAAGAGTCCAGGTGAGACATCCTAGAAAAACAGGCAAGGGAGGTGATATGTTTAGAAGGAGTCTTAGTCATGTTGCTCCACAGTCAGACTTACCATGTCAAAGACTGCCAAGGTTCCTTCCATAGTGAGCTCCACTCAGTCCTCCCGCTCCAGTCTGCTTTTTACATCTCTCTCTCTTACATCAACAGGAGCAGGCAGTGCCCAGAGCCCTGCTGCTCTTTTTAGAGGAACTCTCTTGGACAGAGCTGCCTCTTGACAGTGCTGCCAGGTTACCATGAGCTCCCTTTGTCCCAGAAGCCTGGACCCATTTGGGCACAGTGGCTCAGCTGCAAGTATGCCTTTATTTGTCCTRTATATGCCCTCCTCTTGGGAAACGTTCACTGAGGTAAACTAAAATAATCACTGATGGTCTTTCTCTAAGCTCTGAACAGGGACTAATTGCAGCATTGCAGTTTCTCTCATTACAGGATGGTTATCTAAGAGATGTGGAAATGACACACTCTGGAAGACCTTATTTCCTAACTTGACAGGACACCTAGAAAAGGGGCAACAAGGGACTTCTTTTACCAAAGTTCAGGTGTTAATTCAGATGAGTCAATGAGGGCATGACATGGCAGGTTAGAAACCCTTAGAATGGGATGGGATCGAGATCCCTCCTGTGAACTTCACAAACATA
>NW_020456290.1:7491-8885 GCF_003342845.1 Nothoprocta perdicaria
TCAATGAGTTTACTGATGATACAAAAATGGGAATAGTGGCAGAAATACCAGAGGGCTTTGCTGCTATTCAGATGGACCTGGACAGGCTGGAAAGATGGGCAGAGAGGGACCTCATGAAGTTCAACAGAGGGAGGTCTCGTCGGGCCCCATACCTAGAAAGGGATAATCCCATGGAGCAATGTAGGCCAAGAGAAGCTATACAGAGAGGGAGCTGAAGCATCCCAATGGACAACAAGTAACCATGAGCCAGCACTGAGCTCTTGTGGCCAAGAACACAAGTTTAATCTGAGGAGTATGAGAAGAGTTGCCAGCACATAGAGSGAGATGATGCTCCCCCTCTCTTCAGCCCTCATGAGGCCACATCTGGAGCTGTGGAGCTGTGGAGCTCCCCAGTTTAAGAGCAACCTGGAAATACTGGAAAGAGACCAGCATAGGGTTATGGAGATAATTAGGGAGCTGCAGTATTTCTCCTGTGAAGGAAAGGCTGAGAAAGCTGGGCCTGTTCAGCCTGCAGAAGGGAAGGCAGAGAGGGCTTCTAATCAATGCATACAAATCCCTTAAGAGAGGGTGTCAAGAGGAGGGGGTSAAGAGGATTCTTTTCAGTGGAGACCAGCAACAGAACAAGAAGCAATGGCTACAAACTGAAAGACAGCAAGTTCTGCCTGAATTTGAGGAAGACACTTCTCAACTGTGAGGGTGACAGAGCACTAGAAGAGTTACCCAAAAAGGTTGTGGAGTCCAGTCTGGAGCTATTGCTCTAGATAGGTGCAATAAGCTCTTGGTGAACGTGCTTGTGCAGAGGAGTTGAATTAGATGATCTCCAGAGGTCCCTTTCAACCTCAGTCACTCTGTGACTAAGGCAGGCTCAGATGGCCTAAATGTACATGTCCGGTTCCATTCCAGGTAGCCAAGGATACCACCCTTCCCCTTGTGGCCAGAGACTGTTGCGTCAGAAGGAGGTACATCTCTMAGGATTGTTCCAACAGAACTTGGAGACACTTGCATATGTCGTGGACCATCCCTGTCATGTCATGCATAATGAAGGTGTTTCTGYGTGAGCAGCCGCCTCCCTCCCYCTGTCTCCCATTGATTATAGGTAAGGGCTTAGACAAGGGGCTTGCATGGCTCTTCCAATTTGAGGACTTCAACCCTTGCATAGCATCCCTTCATTGACTCCTCTGAATCAATGCCCTAAGGAGGGGGAAATGAACCTCTCCCTGTCACTTCCTAAGTGTCTCCCTTTCTTGTGGAACAGGAAGAGGGCTTTCTGGAKTGGAGAATTCTCCACCTCTCATAAACAGCCCCATTCTGATAGAACAACTCTGTGATTTCTTCATTCTATTTCAAGTAGCATCTCCCAGGAGACTTCCAGAAGCCTTTCAGGAGCTGACAGC
>NW_020456291.1:0-5326 GCF_003342845.1 Nothoprocta perdicaria
GGCCTTCATCAAAGACCACCAGGAGGCCTCAGGGAGCCCTAGCAACAAGGAGCGAGCATGTGCAGAAGTATTGCAACAGACCACAGATAAGGACCGAAACAGTGTATAAAAGAAGCACCCTGTCGTACTACAGCGCGCGCCGTTGGTGGAGCGGAGACTCCCYGGCCRCCCAGCGCTGCTTGCTTGCTATTTACAATAAACAGTACTGATAAATTAATTGGCTCAGAGAATTTATCAGTTTATAGCAACTTGATGACCCCGACGTGATTAGACCAGCTCTGGTGAACTAACCTAACTTCRGGAAGGCGCCCCGTCCTCGGATGGTCCCRGAATTGGGGTTTGGGCCAGGCTCGGTCTAACCTCACGAACCAAAATTGKAGTAAGTAGCAAGCAAGGAACTATTGAGATCTCAACCAAAAGACCAAGACCAAAGGGAAAGGAACCAACCAAAAGGGAAGGAAAGAGTTCAGGGGGGAACAAAGACAGAATGTGAAGGGTCTGGAGTGTTTTTATTGTGGGAAAAAGGGACATTTGAAACAAGATTGCAGGCAGAGACAAAAAGATGAACAGCAGTTTAAAGAAGACTAGGGGGGTCAGGGGCTCTATTTTTGGGGACCAGGATACCTCAGGAGCCCAGAGTAAAGTTAGCATTAGGTCCCCACAAACAAGAAGTAGAATTTCTAATTGATACAGTGGCAGAAAGATCAACAGTTCAGCAATTACCCCCTGGATGTAAGTCAAGCAGGAATTTTGTAACTGTTAYCGGAGCAAAAGGGGATCAGCGCTCAGGGGACCCCTTTGGGATTTTCTATAAACAACATCCAACCAGCAGATAGGGTATATATTAAGGTATGGAAAAAWTCTCCTTTGACCCCTCGATGGGAGGGACCTTTTGTTGTTCTCCTCACCACAGAAACTGCAGTAAGGACCACTGAAAGAGGATGGACATGTGTAACCCGAGTGAAAAGTGTGGGAGAATCAGAGTCAGGGACATGGAGAGTGTATGGAGATCCTGATTCTCTAAAACTGACCTTGCAAAAACAAAATGGGTAACCTTGTGGAACGACGAATAGTATACTAGCCCGAGGCTCGTTCTCTCTCTAATGAGAAATTGATAATGTCCCTCTGGAACCCCTGGCTTGCTGCCAGAGAAGAACCTAGACCCCGTTGCTCGCTGCAACCGAGTAGACGAGGGAGGCAGAGGAGACAGTGCCAGTGGGGAATGAGATGATGGGACCTCTACCGCCTGTGCGATCAGACAAAATGCCGATGCTGATACTCCACAAGGATAAAATTCAGCCGGAAGGTCAAGGGTGAAGCTCAGGCTATGGCTTGGTTTCGCTAGAAAATGGATCTCCTGTCACTAAGGGAATAATGAACTCAAGTGTATCGAGTCTAGGAATGACAGCCCACTCCCGCAACCATAACACATACCCCCAGCCCTTCAATAAGAACAAGAAGAGATGTAACTGGCATAGGAATAGAGTTGGGAGTCTTAAATAGTATAGATGCCGAGGTACTTATGAATAAACTAAGCTCGACAACAAATGATTTGCACAAATTAGAACATCCATTACGGTCTTCTCTGATTAGCATTGGGAACANAACCTAGACCCCGTTGCTCGCTGCAACCGAGTAGACGAGGGAGGCAGAGGAGACAGTGCCAGTGGGGAATGAGATGATGGGACCTCTACCGCCTGTGCGATCAGACAAAATGCCGATGCTGATACTCCACAAGGATAAAATTCAGCCGGAAGGTCAAGGGTGAAGCTCAGGCTATGGCTTGGTTTCGCTAGAAAATGGATCTCCTGTCACTAAGGGAATAATGAACTCAAGTGTATCGAGTCTAGGAATGACAGCCCACTCCCGCAACCATAACACATACCCCCAGCCCTTCAATAAGAACAAGAAGAGATGTAACTGGCATAGGAATAGAGTTGGGAGTCTTAAATAGTATAGATGCCGAGGTACTTATGAATAAACTAAGCTCGACAACAAATGATTTGCACAAATTAGAACATCCATTACGGTCTTCTCTGATTAGCATTGGGAACARATCAGTGGCTCTCATCAGAAAWATTACCCCAATGGGAGAGAACTAATGAAAAGGACCACCAGCTGATCATAAAAGCCCTTGGTGTAGCCCCAAATAATACTTCTCTGGTTCTTAGTTGCATCCAAGCCCAATTCTGGATGCAATCCACWGTAGCTGYGATTGTAAGAGAAGGTGAAGAAGGCACCTTACCCACTGAGATTAGAAAAGTAATTTGGGATAACGCCAAAGAATTTGAAAGGGAGTTTCAGTCTTGGTGGTATTTAGTCAACTTCACTTATGATGCAATCAGCAACAAAACTACAGCATTTGTTTTAACAATACGCAATGTGTCAGTATTTACTCTATATGCAATCATTGCACTAGGATTAAATCACAATGGAACTGTTCTCTACCCATTAGGACCTAGAGTATGGGCCATGCGAAGTGAGAACAAATGGCAAACTCTTGATACTGATGCAGGTACTGTGCGGGAACAACAAGGTTTTATTTGTGAAAGTAATACTATGAAAGCTCRAGACTTTTGCCTGRATACACAGCAAAATGTCTGTCATTTTGAAATACACCCTGATGAAAACCCYRAAACTGTACTAATAGATGTAYGACAYGGATGTATTTGTATGAGAACTCTGTGTAATTTTGTACTTCTAGATAGCATGACTGTGAAGGTAAATAATCGTTCAAATATTTGTGTTTGTAACTTTACTAAAATTATGGGATGTGACTTTAATTGCTCATTTCCTGTCATCATGATGCAGAAGAAATACATCGTGTCTTGGAAAGAGTGAAGAACGATGGGGAGCACCGTTGGTGGGATACCCTTTTTGGATGGTTGCTAACAGCGACCAGAATTTTTAACCGCATGTTACATCCAAAGTAGTTTTACTAGCTTTGGTGGTGTTGTGTCTGTTGCTGATAATTATACTATATATGAAGGTCAGATACATGACAAAGCGAATATACTCTCTAAACAATGAAACCTTGAATGCAGCTCAGTATGCTGTACTTCAACAAGAATCGCGAATGACAAATATGAGGAAAAGAGAAAACGGGGGATTGTGATAAACGGGTTGTAATTTGAGGAACAAACTGTAAAAGAACAGGTTTATCGCAAGTGTCATAAGCTGTGAGTGCAAGATACCACAAGAACAGAGTATCAGCATAAGGCCAAAACCGCAGGAGATTGAAGCATGCGTCAGAGTCCAGAGGAAGAAGAGCGGCCTTCATCAAAGACCACCAGGAGGCCTCAGGGACCCCTACCAACAAGGAGCGAGCATGTGCAGAAGTATTGCAACAGACCAGAGATAAGAACCGAAACCGGGGGCGACTTCTGGGCGTCAGTGTATAAAAGAAGACAGCTCTCATACTACGTGCGCCGTTGGTGGAGCGGAGACTCCTCGGCCGCCCAGCGCTGCTTGCTTGCTATTTGCAATAAACAATACTGATAAATTAATTGGCTTGGAGAATTTATCAGTTTATAACACAGGGAAAGGGAACAAAAGCAGCTACAGACCATTCATTTCCCAAAGATAATAAATGTGCTGGGAGCCAGGAGAGACGCAGCTCAGTCTTTACATGCGGTGAATGTGGGAGTTAGTTATGCTTTTTAGGGCTTAATAAGGTAGAGAGCTTAGCGAAAGYAGACGATGCAGTATAGCACAGAGCATAGGGCATGGCGCTTGGAAGATCTCGCGAACTCACAGGAGGTTAGGAGCAGAATTAAGTTATGCAGTTTACTGATAACCCCATGCCATACAAGGGGAAAAGTAGAAATTAGTCTCCCGACTGGGYAGTGGGTGAGTTTCCGCATCCTACTGGAGTATAGAGGCAGACTGAACTGCGCAATAAACGCCATTTGCTGCATCCCCATATTGGTGTCTGTGCTCAATGGCCCTGGGGTGAGCACAACCCCAGGTCAGTCCAGCTAGCGGACGAGGCTTGCCGACCCCCGTCGGCAACAGGTGAATATCTGGGCTGACCTTGGGCCAAAGACCTTCCTCTTGCCCTGTCTCAATCTGTGCCCCCACTGGAGCTCTCCCAGTCTTGTATGATTTCGCCATTAGCCCTGGCAAGTGCCRTCTCTTGGTGTGTGTTTGAATGATTGAAGTCAGCAGTGCAGGGTACCCACCATGCCTGATGTTTCCAAGAGCTGACCCTAGTTTCAGGCCCACAACACCTGCCATCTGCCCTGGAAGCTACCAGGGGATGAGGGACAGGGSAGGACCACTGTGGCAAATGGTGCGGCAGGACCCCAAAAACCACCCACAACAAAAGTATCTAAATGCCCACATTTTGTCTGGATGCAAGGCCTCAGTTGATCTTAACAAAACCACCTTCTTTTTGCATGCCCTTTCTCAAAGGAGCTACCCAGAGCCCTAAGCTGAGCTCTTGCTGCCTGTGGTATTATAGGCAGAAAACAAAGTTCACAGTTGTCTAGAGAAACTAACCAGCAAAGATTCAGGGTTCCTCAGCTGTGCCAACCGTCAGGCTTTGGGCAAAGCCTAGTCCTTCAGCACACTTGGGAACAGATGCAGACCAAAGTGGCACAAGGCAAATCACTGCGGGAAGGAACTGAGTGAGCTGCATCTCCTTCAGGAGTGACCCAATGGCTCGCCTCAAAGGGCAGCAGATCGAGGTGCAACATACGTTGGGTGGGCTGGGAAGTCTGTAACTTCTGAGTGCTTTGGCCAATGGGGAAAGGAGAGGGCCTACCGCAGTGGGGAAATAGGGATAAAAGGAGGCTGCGCCCTCCTATGATTTGAGAGACCCCACAGAATATGCCCCGGTGCACTTTCTCTTTATTCAAACSAAGTTTTAGGACTCCTCTGTCTCCTTTGTAGACATTTGGCACATTTGATTCTTGACAGCGATATTTTCCACACAGCACATGGTGCCCAGAAGAAGTCATCCGAATTAACACCTGCACCCTGTGTCCATGAGCTCCCTTCTGTCCCATCTAAGTTTGCTGCCTGGATAAGAGATAGAAWTCTGGTCTTCCAGAGTGGGACATTCCAAACACTCCTAGTTAGCAATCTTCTGCAGAAATAGACATGACAATGTTGGAATCTTCCCTCCAAGCATTATTAAAGGACACCAGGTGATTATTTTAGTCTATTCCAGTGAACACCAGTGTGGCATGGGAGTGCAAAGGAGAGCTGGTGACAGGTATCTTTRACATGGTAGCTCTGTGGCTGCAGGGCGAAGCTACTGAGGTTCCTGCAGGGGTCTTGTACACACAGTCGAGCCGATGTCTGTTTTTAGGGATTGTTTTCC
>NW_020456291.1:5854-6852 GCF_003342845.1 Nothoprocta perdicaria
CCTCTGGCTCAGGTGCCAGTGTGGCCGCCAGGACCCCTGGTGCCATCCTCGGATGGGAGCTTGGATGGAGCTCACGTAGGCAYGACACGACCTCCCTGCCTGCACTCCCTAGTCCTGTTCACYAAAGAACATGGACATTTCACACATTTGTAAAGACACAGGCTCCTTTTTTCYGCTCAATGCCTCTTTAGAAGTGCCAGGATTGTACCCAGGCAGGCCTAGGAAGGCCACATCCACAGCTCTGTGTCCTGCTCTGGCCACCTGGACACAGAGAGACATGGAGCTACTGGAGCTGGTCCAACAAAAGGCTATGAAGGTGATGAAGGGACAGAAACATCTTGTGTATGGGGAAAGCCTGGTCTTCTTAAGCCTGGAACGTTATCAATGTGTATAAGTATCTGAAGGGAAGGTGTCGAGGGGATGAGGCCGGGTCTTTTCAGTGGTGCCCAGCAACAGGACAGCAGGCAGTGGGCACAAACTGGACCACCATCTCCTTGTGAGCAAAGATTTATTTCCTGTGAGGGTGACTAGGCCCTTGAACAGATGGCACAGAAACGTTGCGGACTCTCCATCCTTAAAGATGATCAAAAGTTGCCAGGAGAAGGTCTTGGCCCACATGGTCTAGGTTCTTTTTTSTATTTTTTCTTGATCTGTATAATTTGAAGAGGGTCAGCCAGACATGAGGCCTCAGGGYCCCTGYGCTCCTGCCATTCTGCTGGTTGARGTGTTTGTGGCCTGGTGTGAGGAGGCCAATCTCTGATGCAGGTGTGGGACAAGGGTGGCCAGAGCAGCCTGGGAGGCCCCTGTGTAGAGCGAGCAGGGGCCTGCAGCTCTGCAGGAAGTGGCAGGGGAAGGAGCCGATGGTTGGAGCACCCAGGGGAGCAGCRRGGTGGCTGCCCAGGAGCTGCTGGGGGTTGTGGTGGGCTCAGTGGTCAGCACTTGCTGCCCCGGTGGCAGCAGCTGCCCGCGCTGCGTGGCCATGGGGCGAGCGGCGCTGC
>NW_020456291.1:7857-10467 GCF_003342845.1 Nothoprocta perdicaria
TGGGCGACGTGGGCAGGAGGAAGAGGAGGAGAGGGGCTCTTTGCTCATCACCTCCCACTCCAGAGTGAGTGACCCAGAGCCAGGCCTAGCATGGAGCTCTGGGACGCTGGCCGCGGGRCGYGGYGTGCRCAGGRGGTGCCGACACTCCTCCCACAGGGTAAGGCCTTCAGGGGCTTTTTGCTGGGACCTGTTGTAGAGATCATGAAGTGTGAATGTGGCTGTGGAAGCCCCGGGCATGGCTGGAGGCTGCACAGTGCTCGAGGCGGCAGGCAGAGCCCATGCTGATGGTCGCCTCTGGCTCAGGTGCCAGTGTGGCCACCAGGACCCCTGGTGCCATCCTCGGATGGGACCTTGGATGGAGCTCCCATCAGGGAATGAGCTGGAGCTGCTGTGCTGGCCACGGGTGTGCATGGATCCTGAATGAGGAAACTGTCCATGCAGGGGAGGCCCTCAGGGAAGCCATGAGCTCCACATTGCTACAAGCAGAGCACCAGCAAGAGAGAGAGTCTTACCCTGGTTGGGCATGTGCCCAACGGTTCAGAGCTGGCCCACCCAGAGCCTCACGCATCTTTCTTCTTTTGCAGAGACTCTTGCTGTCTGGGAAGGGGTGTGTGGCTACAYTGTGCAGCAGCTGATGCTCAGCCAGGTGGGTCTGCCGTCCGGAGCCTCCCCAGGAAGCCGTGCTTGTGCATCTCAGCAATGACCTCTCTGCTTTTYCTTGCCTTTTTGAGAGTGTGGAGAGGAGGGAGTGCAACATCCAGAGAATTCTTCCCTCAAAACCCTTCCCAGAGGCTTCTTCAAAGCTCCCCTGGGTGCTCCATCTGTCCCCTTTGTACTTCAGGGGCGCGCAAAGTGCTGAGCCCCATTATCATGTGCAGACCATTCCCTCCACCTCACAGTCTCCTCATTCTTTTCTTCTTTCCTGCTTGCAGGGAGTCCGAATTATTCGGCTTGGCACCTTTGGTGTTGTGACTGAGCAAGTCAGYGCGGGAAGACACGGTCTCCTCACTGTTCGCAGGCCTGTCTTCCACCTCTCAAGGAATATTGCAGAGGTTCATGGCCTCACTCATGAGAGGGCCTATGCACCTGGTAAGAAGACAGGCTGCAATTTGTGCTTCCCACTTAGAGGAGTTAGGAGTGTGCAGAGCTGCTCTTGGGCAGTGACTGGCAGAGCTCTTGAATTCTGTCAGCACGTCTTCGAAAAGTTCCAGATTTTCTTAAACAGTCGTGACGTCATCGTGCACCTTACTGTTCTGTTGCCTCTCGGCATGTCCTGCTTGAAGAGCTGGCTCCGKCCCCGCTGTGATGGAGCTGCAGCTTCTCTTTAGCTTTACTTAGAACTGTTGCTCCATGTTTCTTGCCAAGCAGACATGGTTAGGGCAAACAGCAGCCTCCATCTGGCTCTTCCCTTCTCATTCTCCCTCTCCTTTGAAGTGGGTCCCTGGGAGCTGTAGAGAGCCTTGAAACACCAAGGGGAACAAGGATGTGCGTGAAAACCCACCAGAGGCCATGTCCCATGTTCCCAGGAGATGTGTAGGGCGTTGCTGTGCACTTGGAGCACCTGCTTGCAGAGTGCTTTGCACTTCTCCTGTGAAGGGATGGCACCAGCTTCCCACAGGAGCTTTCCCAGCGACTCCAAGACGACAGCTCTRTAGAGCAAGACAACAGTGTGTTGCTCAAAGGCCTCGAAGCCGCCGAAACTCCCTTTGCCTGCTCCATTGCTCTGTGAATGACTGTGTTGCCCTCTTGCTGCTTCCTAGGCCACAAGCAAGCGGAGCCACTGAGGTGCGCTCGCATCGCCTCGGACCTCTCYGTTCCGCGGCAGACGGTGGAAGCTTGCGTAGAAAGGACCCTGCATCTCTTCTGTCACTGCCTCAAGAGTGGGAAGAATGTTGCCTTTGTTTTCAAGCACATTGGCATGCTTCTTATTCAAGGCAGAGACGTGAAAATGAGATTTTACCAGGACTTTCTGCAAAGGCTGAACGGGACAGAGCAGCTGCTAGCAGCTCTTCTGAGGGTAACTTTTCCAAGTCTCCACTGCTGCTTTGAGACCTGGTGAAATTCAGGCCCAGTACAAGGGAATCCATTTGTGTTGGCGTGCCCTGACCCTTCTAGGACAAGAGGAATGTCAGTTCCCTGCACAGTTCCACTGTGGTGGTCTAGTTGTGCTAAAGCTGAGTTCCCTCTTTCAGCATTTCTGAGAGGAAACTTCCCCTCGCAAGAGTGGAAAYGCTTGCTGYTCTTGTGAGCAAGGCTGTCATTTYCTTGGCAATGTCTCACGTGTCTCTCTCCCCTTGCAGATGCCAGACATGAGGGATTCAGTGCTCTCAGGCACCAAGACTGCTGCTTCTCTGACCCTGTCTGGTCGAGTCTTTGTCTTTCCTGAGTGAGTATGTTGGCTTCTCAGCCCCTGCCTCCCACAGAAGATGCGCTGTGGTCTGCAAGAGCAGCACAGATGTGGGAGGTTCCACGAGTAGCTCRCTGTAGGGACAGCCCTGTGTCCCTGCTCTTCACACAGGGTGCCAGGGAAGGGTGGTGCCCTCCCTCCACGCTGATGGTTTTTCCCTGTGTCCAGGTACAAGCTGGAGACTGTCACTAGAAAACCACCTG
>NW_020456292.1:0-918 GCF_003342845.1 Nothoprocta perdicaria
AACGAGCTTTCTAGATTATTACGGTTTAATTTATGTAAATATTTTTGTGTTGCCTAGTCAGTCAGTAGGGTGTTTTGTTCATTTTCTTTTCTTTTATTTTGTTTTATTTTGATTTATTTTATTTTATTTTATTTTACTTTATTTCATTTCATTTTATTTCATTTCATTTCATTTCATTTCATTTCACTGTTTTATTTTACTTTATTTTATTTTATTTTATCTTATTTTATTTTATTTTATTTTATTTTATTTTATTTTATTTTATTTTATTTTATTTTACTTCATTTCATTTTATTATTTTTTATTTTATTTTATTTTATCTTATTTTATTTTATTTTATTTTATTTTATTTTATTTTATTTTATTTTATTTTATTTTATTTTATTTATTTTTCATTTTTTGAGGGAGTTTTAATGATTTGTATGAGGTGGACAGTCTTCTTTTCTCCAATTTGCTTTATTTGCTATACTGACCCATTAACATATCCCCCAACCAGGGACATGGGGACACGGTGACAAGGGGATGGGGTGACACGGGGACACTGGGACATGGGGACACGGGGGATGCAGTGACACAGGGACACAGGGACGTGGGGACACGGGGAAGGGGGTGACATGGGGACACGGTGACACAGAGCATGGGGTGACATGGGGACACAAGGACGTGGGGACACGGGGGATGGGGTGACACGGGGGATGGGGTGACATTGGGACACAGGGACATGGGGACACGGTGACACAGAGCATGGGGTGACATGGGGACACAAGGACGTGGGGACACAGGGACACGGTACGATGGGGTGACATGGTGACACAGGGACACAGGGGATGGGGTGACATGGGGACACAGGGAGGTGGGGACACGGTGACATGGGATGGGGTGACACAGGGACACGGGGACACAGGGGATGGGGTGACA
>NW_020456292.1:3869-5827 GCF_003342845.1 Nothoprocta perdicaria
GGAGCAAACCGGGTTGAGCTGGGCCAGGGTGAACTGGACCGGACTGGTGTGGCCTGGACTGGACCAGAATGAACCAAATTGGACCAGAACAGGCGGGAATGGGCTGGAGAGGAACCGGGAACGGAGCAAACCGGGTTGAGCTGGGCCGGAGTGAACCGGACCGGACCCGTGTGGACCGGACTGGACCAGAATGAACCGGATCGGACCGGAACAGGCGGGAATGGGGCCAGACAGGAACCGGGAATGGAGCAAACTGGGTTGAGCTGGATCGGAGTGAACCAGACCAGACTGGACCGGTATGGACCGGATCAGACCACTATGGACCGGACCAGAACAGGCGGGAATGGGCTGGATCGGGCCAGCATGAACTGGATCGGGCCGGAACAGACTGGAATGGACCAGACCAGACTGGTTTGGACCGGACCAGACCAGAATAAACTGGATTGGACCAGAACAGACTGGAATGGACCAGAGCTGACTTGTTTGGACTGGACCAGAATGAGCCGGACAAGGTCAGAACAGCCTGGAATGGACCAGACCGGATCAGAATGAACCAGATCAGACCAGAACAGACCGGAATGGGCCAGAATGAACCGTATTGGACCAGAATAGACTGGAATGGACCAGATCAGACTGGTTTGGACTGGACCGGACCAGAATGAATCGGATTGGACTGGAACAGACTGGTATGGACCGGATTGAACCGGACCAGGTCAGGATAGACTGGAAGGACCTGAACCAGCTGGGTATCAACCGGGCCAGAGCAGGTCAGAACTGGACTGGTATGAACTGGACTTGACCAGAACAGGCTGATATGGACCGGACTGGACTGGTATGGACTGGACCGGACTGGAACAGGAACAGGCTGAACTGGCCCAGACCATAACAGATTGGTATAGACTGGACCAGACTGGTATGGACTGGACTGGAACCAGAACAGACCAAACTGGACTGGGACAGACTGAACTGGACCGGAACAGACAGGATTGGACTGTAACAGAGAGGTATGGACTGGACTGGAACCAGAAGAGACCAGAGCAAACCGGACTAGAACAGACCGAATTGGATCAGAACAGACTGGTATGGACCAGACTGAACCAGAACCAGAACAAACCAGACCAAACTGGATTGGAAAAGGCTGAACAACACCAGAACAGACTGTTCTGGAGTGGACCAGAGCCAGATCAGACCGGAGCAAATTGGAACAGACTGTTACGGACTGGACCGGAGCCAGAACAGAGCAGAACGAACTGGACCAGAACAGACTGGTTGGAGTGGACTGGACTGGAACCAGAGCAGACCAGACAGGACTGGGAGTGACTGAACTGGACTGTAATAGACCGTTACAGACTGGACCGGAGCCAGAACAGGGCAGAACAAACTGGAGCGGAACAGACCGGTACGGACGGGACTGGAACCAGAACACAGCGGGACAAACTGGAGTGGAACAGACTGTTACAGACCGAACCAGAGCCAGACCAGAACAAACTGGACTGTAACAGCCTGGTATGGACCGGATTGGAACCAGAACAGACTGAACTGGAGCGGAATAGACTCAATTGGACCAGAACAGACTGGTACAGACTGCACCGGAGCCAGACCAAACTGGACCAGAGCAAACTGGACTGGAGCACAGTGGTACGGATTGAACTGGACTGGAACAAACTGTTGTGGACCAGAGCCAGAACAGAGCAGAGCAAACTGGACTAGAACAGAGGAGTACGGACCGGACTGGAACCAGACCAGACCAAACTGGATTGGAACAGGCTGAACTGGACCAGAACAGATCAGCCAGATCAGACCGGAGCAAATCGGAACAGACCGTTACGGACTGGACCGGAGCCAGAACAGGACAGAACAAACTGTACCAGAACAGACTGGTATGGACTGGACTGGACTGGACTGGACCGGAGCCAGAACAAGGCAGAGCAAACTGGACCAGAGCAGAGTGGTATGGA
>NW_020456292.1:7107-8885 GCF_003342845.1 Nothoprocta perdicaria
AATCGGAATAGCCCATTATGGACTGGACCGGCGCCAGAACAGGGCAGAACAAACTGGACCAGAACAGAGCAGTTGGACCAGACCAGAACCAGGACGGATCAGGAGCGGAACGGCCCATAGTGGTGCTGTGTGCGGCGGCGCATTGGTGGCATTGGTGACATTGGTGGCATTGGTAGCATTGGTGGCCTTGGTGGCATTGGTGGCAGTGCGTGCCGGTACCGGTACCGGTTCCGGAAGGTCCCGTCCATCCGTCAGCGCCGCGCCGTGTCCCCTGCAGCCCTGCGCGGCCGCGGGCGCCATGGAGGACCGGGTGGCCCGCGGTGACACGTGCCACCCGTTGCGCCACGTCCTCGTCGCCCTCTTCGCCATGGGCTCCTGGCTCTCGGTCAACGCGCTCTGGGTCGAGCTGCCCGTCGTGGTCAAGGTGCTGCCCGAAGGTGGGTGCCGGGGGGTCCCCACGTGTCCCTAAGGGGTCCCCCTTGTCCCCAAGGGGTCCCCACTTGTCCTTGAGGGTCTGCACTTGTCCCTAAGAGGTTCCCGCTTGTCCCCACATGTCCCCAGGGGATCCCCACATGTCCCCAAGGGGTCCCTGCTTGTCCCCAAGGGGCCCCTTCTTGTCCCCACTCGTCCCCAAGGAGTCCTCGTGTGTCCACAAGGAGTCCCCATGTATCCCCAAGGGGTCCCCGTTTGTCCTCAAGAGGTCCCCACGTGTCCCCAGGGGGTCCCCACGTGTCCCCAAGGGGTCCTCACCTGTGCCCAAGAGGTCCCTACTTGTCCCCAAGAGTTCCCCACTTGTCCCAAAGGGGTCCTCAGTTGTCCCCAACAGGTCCCCATATGTCCCCACTTGTCCCCAAGGGGTTCCCATGTGGCCCCAAGGTGTTCCCGCTTGTCCCCAAGGGTCCCATGCTTGTCCTCAGGGGGTCCCCACATGTCCCCAAGGGGTCCCTGCTTGTCCCAGGCTGGAGCCTGCCCGCCTGCCTCTCAGTGCTGGTGGCACTGGGCAACATAGTGTGTCCCCACTTGTCCCCAAGGGGTCCCCACATATCCCCAAGGGGTCCCCATGTGTCCCCAAGAGGTCCCCACGTGTCCCCGGGCTAGAGCCTGCCCAGCTACCTCTCGGTTGCTGATAGCGCTGGGCAATGTGGCATGTCTCTGCTTGTCCCCAAGGAGTCCCCACGTGTCCCCAAGAGGTCCCTACTTGTCCCCAAGAGGTCCCCACTTGTCCCCAAGGGGTCCCAGCTTTTCCCCAAGAGKTYCCCGCTTGTCCCCAAGAGGTCCCCGCTTGTTCCCACATATCCCCAAGAGGTCCCCAYGTGTCCCCAAGRGGTCCCCACTTGTTCCCATGTGTCCCCAAGGGGTTCCCATGGGTCCCCAAGGGGTCCCCACATGTCCCCAAGAGGTCCCCGCTTGTCCCCAGGCTGGAGCCTGCCCGCCTGCCTCTCGGTGCTGGTGGYGCTGGGCAACGTGGGGTGTCMCCACTTGTCCCCAAGGGGTCCCCGCTTGTCCCCAAGGGGTCCCATGCTTGTCCTCAAAGGGTGTCCACGTGTCCCCACGTGTCCCCAAGGGGTCCCTGCTTATCCCCAAGAGGTCCCCGCTTGTCCCCAAGAGGTCCCCGCTTGTCCCCAGGCTGGAGCCTGCCCACCTACCTCTCGGTGCTGGTGGCGCTGGGCAACGTGGGGTGTCCCCACTTGTCCCCAAGGGTCCCATGCTTGTCTCCAAGGGGTCCCCGCTTGTCCCAAAGGGGTCCCCACGTGTCCCCAAGAGGTCCCCGCTTGTCC
>NW_020456293.1:0-7202 GCF_003342845.1 Nothoprocta perdicaria
CTGCCTTCTCTCCTCTGCTGTGCGCAGCAGCAGGCAGTGCCCGCAGCCCTGCTGCTCTTGGCACAGCAGCTGCTCCTGCACACAGTGCTTCTGGGCAGGTCTAACAGGTTGTCATGAGCTGGAAAGGTTGTCCATCCATCCCCAGAGCCTGCTCACCCACAACCTCTGTCCCCAGAGCCTGCTCCTGAGCAGGAGCTCACAAGTTGAGTCCCAGCTGAACTCAMCAATTTCCCTGTCCCCTGTGCTCTTTACTCCTGGGAAATAATCACTGCAATTGACTTAAACAGTCCCTCATGTTCCATCTCTAAGTATTGAAGGAAGACTGATGCTAGAAGTGCAATTGCTCTCATCAGAATATTTCCACCTGTCCTTCACAAGAGGTTCAAATTTCCTACTCTGAAAGCCCTGATTCACATCTCTTAGCTAGACAGGACACCTAGAGAGGGACAAGAAGTGAGTTAATTTAACAGTGATTCAGATATGGATTCAGATAAGTCCATCTGGACATCTCCTGCTGGTTTAGGAGCCGTTGGCATGTAGTGGGATTCAGCTGCCTTCCCTGAACTGCACAAACATAGAAGTTGTGGAATTCCCCTTGCCCAAGGTGAAGGGTGAACTCCACCAATGACTGCATGGGAAGAATTTGTCTAGGCTTCTGTTGTAACCACATCAGATGGAGGGTGGGAGCCTGGTGACACCAGGAGAAAATGGAAGAGACAGAAGTGGTCCAAGGCATGGGCCAGTGTCTATTGCTCTGATAGAGCAAATGTGATAGCCACATCCTTCTAGAAGAGCAGTGAGGGACAGCGGGATAAGCTTCTTGGCATAGCACTACATGCCCACCGCTGTTCAAGCAACACTCCCTAGGAAGCTGCAACACATGGTCGTGTTCACCATCTAAACTGCTACTATAATTCATTTGAGGCACTTGATTCCGTGACAATGAAGTAGGCCTGCAGGGCCATGTCACATGCCTGGCATTTCTAGTACATCTACATGGGCAGGACCTATGGGGAGACTATGCCTTTCTTTAGTAGTTGCTAAAGGGCTGGGGCTTAGCACCAAAGGGCAGNAGGATGCCCTGTCCCTGTGACCGTTACACAGGGAATCTCTGCTCTGAAGCATCTCATCCTCCTGCTAAACCCTGGCTACTCCAGGAGAGAGACCTTTAAAATCCCAATCCATAATTCCATGCACTGAGTTCAGAAGAGCCCTCCAGCAACCTCAGCAGCATTGCCCTGCAGCCAGAGACTCACCGTGTCAAGGGCTGAGAAGATTTCCTGCCACTGTGAGCTCTTCTCTGTGCTCCCGCTCCACACTTCCTTCACACGTCCTTCACCTCTCGCTGCCTTCTCTCCTGTGCTCTGCGCAGCAGCAGGCAGTGCCCGCAGCCCTGCTGCTCTTGGCACAGCAGCTGCTCCTGCACACAATGTCTCTGGGCAGGGCTGACAGGTTGCCACGAACTGCCTCCATCTCCAGAGCCAGCTCACCCACAACCTTTGTCCACAGAGCCTGCTCCTGAGCAGGAGCTCACAAGTTGAGTCCCAGCTGAACTCACCAATTTCCCTGTCCCCTGTGCTCTTTATTCCTGGGAAATAATCACTGCAATTGACTTAAACAGTCCCTCATGTTCCATCTCTAAGTACTGAAGGAAGACTGATGCTAGAAGTGCTATTGCTCTCATCAGAATATTTCCACCTGTCCTTCACAAGAGGTTCAAATTTCCTACTCTGAAAGTCCTGATTCACATCTCTTAGCTAGACAGGACACCTAGAGAGGGATAAGAAGTGAGTTCATTTAACAGTGGTTCAGATATAGATTCAGATAAGTCAATCTGGACATCTCATGCTGGTTTAGGAGCCCTTGGCATGTAGTGGGATTCAGCTGCCTTCCCCGAATTGCACAAACATAGATGTTGTGGGATTCCCCTTGCCCAAGGTGAAGGGTGAACTCCACCAATGACTACATGGGAAGAATTTGTCTAAGCTTCTGTTGTAACCACATCAGATGGAGGGTGGCAGCCTGGTGACACCAGGTGAAAACTGAAGAGACAGAAGTGGTCCAAGGCATGGGCCAGTGTCTATTGCTCTGATAGAGCAAATGTGACAGCCACATCCTTCTGTGGGGGACAGCTGGATAACTTTCTTGGCCATCTGAAACAGCACTAGATGCCCACAGCTGTTCAAGCAACACTCCCTAGGAAGCTGAAACACATGGTCATGTTCACCATCTAAAATCACTACTATAATTCATTGGAGGCACTTGATTCAGTGACAATGAAGTAGGCCTGCAGGGCCATGTCACATGCCTGGGATTTCTAGTACATCTACATGGGCAGGACCTATGGGGAGACTATGCCAGTAGTTGCTCAAGGGCTGGGGCTTAGCACCAAAGGGCAGTAGATGAAGGGCTACAATGCTAAAGGGCTACAGCACTAAAGAGCTAGGCCCAAAGGGCTAAGGGCTAAATGACTAGGAGTAAAATACTACAGTTTAGGGTTCAGGCCATAGGGCTTAGGACTAAAGAGCTTTAAGCTAAAGGGCTTAGTGGTAAAGGGCTTAGTGGTACATTTAAAGGGCTTAGGCATAAAGAGCTAGGCCTAAAGGKTGAGGCCTTAGGGCTAAAGGGCTAAAGTGGCTAGGGATACAGGGCTATGGCCAAAGGGTGAGGGCTGAAGAGCTAAGRCTAAAGGKCTAGGCCTTRGAGCTAAAKTGGTAGGAATAAAGGGCAAGAGAAAGGGCTAAAAGTCTCAGAGTACAGAACTATGACTTAGGCCCAAAGGATTAGACYGAAATTTTCTAAGAGCTGGAGCTTTGCASYAAAGSGCTTGGGCTAAAGGKCTACAAGGCTAGCRCTAAAGGGCTACAGGCTGAATTCTAGCACTGAAGTGCTATAATTAGGGCTAATGGGATAGGGCTTAGGGCTTAAAGGATTTTAGCCTTAAAAGCTTCAGGCTAAAAGGGCTTAGCACTACCTCTAAAGGGTTTTGGGTTAAAGGACCAAAARTCTCCACAGCTAGGCTGAAATGGCTAAGACTAAAGGGCTAAAATTAAAGGGCTTGGATAAAAGGACTAGGATTTAAGGCCTTGAGCTATGACTTAGGGCTAAGGGGCTTAGGGTTAAACAGCTTTAGGSTAAAGTGTCAGGACTGAGGTCTAAAGGGCTAGGGCCCAATGTCTAGGCCTAAAAGGCTTAAGTRTAAWGCACTAGTGCTTAGGTTCAAAGYGCTATGGCTAAGGCTTAGGGCTAAACGGTTAGGACTATAGGGCTAGGGCTTAGCATTTAGGGCTACAGGGCCTGGACTGTAGGRCCCTGGGCTGTAGGGCTAARGGACTGGKGCTTAGAACTTAAWGGGTAGGGCYAAAGGGAAAGRGTTAGGGGWAAGAGACTTAGGGTACAAAACTAAGGACTAAAGGGCTAAAGTGCCTAGGACTGTAGGGCATCGGGCAAAGAGGCAAGCCTAAAAGGATAGGACCTAAGGGCCAGTGCTTAAATCAAAATGGATAGGGCTAAAGGGTGAAGGATACAGCTAAAGGACTTAGGGGACAGAACTATGGCTTAGGCCCAAAGGCCTACAGCTAAAAGTCTGACATTCTAGAGCTTAATACCAAAGGATTTGGGCTAAAGGGCTGAAGTACTTAGGGCTAAAAGACTAGGACTTAAGGGCTAGAGCTTAGGGGAACAGGACTGGGCTTAGAACTAAAGCGCTTTAGGCTATCGGGCTTTGGGAAAAAGGGCTTAGCGCCATGTCTAAAGGGCTATGGATAAAAGGCTAGTGGTAATGGCCTTAGGGCTTAGGGACAAATGGCTTAGGACTAAAGGATTAGCATTAAAGGGTTTAGGATTAAAGGCCGTATGTTTAAATGATAAAGGGCTTAGGGCTGTAAGGGTTAGGGTTTAAGGGATAGGGCTAAGTGGTTTACAGCTAAAGGTCTTATAGTTAAAGTGTTAGGGATCAGGGCTAAATGGCTAGCGCTTACAGGTAGAGGACTAAGGCTAAAGGGTCACAGTTATGGGGCTAGAGATCTAGATCTAACTGGCAGCGCTAAAGGGTCAGGCTTAAAGAGCTAGAATGAAAAGGCTAGGACTAAATGGCTAAGGCTGAAGTGCTGTGGTTAAAATGCCAGAATTAAAGGACCAGGATTAAAGAACTAGGGCTAGGGTTAAGTGCCAAAGAGTTAGAGCTAAAGGACTAGGGCTAAAAGAATAAAGGGCTCAGGACTGGGGCTGCGTTCTAAGGGACTAGGACCAAAGGTCCAGGGCTAAAAGGCTTAGGACTTAARGGCTTAGGTCTAAAGGGTTATGGCTTAGGGCAATAGCTCTAGGGCTAAAGGTCTAGGGTAAARGACTAGTGGTAAAAAGCTATAGTACTAGGGCTAAAGGGCTAGGGGTTAGGGMTAAAGGGCTAGGACAGGACTGAAGGGTTAAAAGGCTAAATGGCTGGGGTTGGTAGTTTACGATTAAAGGGCAAGTGGTAAAGGGCTATGGCTACAGTTAAAGGGCTAAAGGGTGAGGAATAAAGAGCTAGGACTTAGGGCTAAGGGGCTTAAGGCTTGGACAAAAGGCTCAAGAGAAAGGGATAGGGCTAAAGGGTTTGGTGCTAAGACAGTTCAAGACTAAAGGGCTTAAGACTAAAGGGCTTATGGTTAAAAGGGTAAAGGGCTTAAGCCTAAAGGGCTTAGTGCAGAAGACTATRGAAGACTTAGTGCAGAAGCTCTAGCCCTCTACCCTTAGCATCTGCCTAAGGGTCTACCCTTAGGTCTACCTTACCCTTAGGGGTAGAGGGCTAGACCTAAATGACTTAGGGCTAAAAGGCTAAGGCAAAAGGCCTAGGGCTAAAGGGTTTAGTCTAAAGAGCGAGAGGAAAAGGGTTATAGGGCTAGGGCTAAAGCACTAGGATTTAGGGCTAAATGACTAAAGCTAAATGACTAAAGCTAAATGGTTAGCGTTAAAAGTCTAGGGTTAATGGCTCGTGGTAAAGTGCTGGAATTAAAGGGTTTAGAAATAAAGGGCTATGGGGTTTATGGCTTAGGATTAAAGGGTTTAAGCCTAAAGAGCTAAATTTAAAGGGTTTAGGATTAAATGCTATGTCTAAAGGGGTAGGGCGGCAAGCTAGAGGCCTAAAATGCAAGGCTTAAAGGGCTAGGGAAAATAATTCAGGATTAAAGCATTTTACCTCTAAAGTGATTCTGGATTAAAGGGCTAGGGCTAAAGGGATTAGGCTAAAAGGCTTAGGTCTATAAATCTTATAGAATCTTATAGGTCTATAAATCCTATAAGATTTATAGACCTAAGGATTAAGGCTAAAGGGCTAAGACTCGGATTTAAAGGGCAAAAGATCTAGGTCTAAATAGCTATTGCTAATGGGGTAGGGTTAAAGGGCTAGAACTGAAGCGCTAAGGTTAAACGGCTAGGATTAAAGGGCCAGGATTAAAGGGCTAGGGATAGCATTAAGGTCTAAAGGTCTATACCTAAAGGGTAGGGCTAAAGGGCTTAGGTTAGTAGGTTTATGTCTAAAGGCCTTAGGTCTAAAGGGCTAGAGCTAAAGGGGTAGCCCTTAGAGCTAAAGGACTAGAATTAAAGGGCTAGGGTTACAGAACTAAAGATCAAGGGCTAAAGGGCTAGGGCCAAAGGGCTAGTGCTAAAAGGGCTAAAGCACTAAAGGGCTTAGGGTTAATACGCTAGCAGTAAAGAGCTATAGGGCTAGGGCCGAAAGGCTAGGACTAAAGCGCCAAGTCTTAGGGTGAAAATGCTAGGGTTAAAGCGTAAAAGGCTAAATGACTAGGGTTAAAAGGCTAGGATTAAATGTCTAGTGTTAAAGGACTAAGACTTAAGGGCTAGGGCTTACGGCTAAGAGACTTAGCACTAGGACTTAAGGACAAGCACTAACGAGTTTAGCTCTCAAGAGCTTAGGGCGAAAGTGCTACAGCTAAAGGTCCTAGGGCTAAAGGCTAGAAACTAAAAGCTTAGGGCTAGAGCTAAAGGGCTAGGGTTACAGGGCTTAGGGCTATTGGGCCGAGGGGTAAAAGAGTGGGGCTTCCAGCTAAAGGAATCAGGGCTAAAGAGCTTAGGAGTAAAGACCTTAGTGTAAAAGGGTAAAAGGGCATAGGACTAAGAACCTAGGGCCTAGGTCTACAGTCCTAGAATACTTATTGCTAAAAGTCTTAGGGGTTACAGGCTTCGGGCTAAAGTGTTTAGGGATAAAGTGCTTAGGGCTGACAGGATAAAGGGCTATAGGGCTTGGTGTAACAGGTTAAAGGGTTAGGGCTAAAGGGGCAAATGGACTTAATGTTAAAGGGATGGGGCTTAGGACTAAAGGCATATGGCTAAAGGGCTAGGGCTTAGGGCTAAAGGCGTTAGTGCTAAAGGGCTAAAGGGCTTAGTGCTATGGCTAAATGGTTTAGGGTTAAAAGGTGTGGACAAAAGAGCTAAAGAGATAAAGGACTAGGGTAAAAGGGTAGAATTTAAAGCCTATGGCTAAGGTATAGGTGTAAAGTGCTAGGGCTAAAGCCCTAGAGCTCTCTTCCAACCTTAGTGATTCTGTGAAGATGATGAGTTTTTTGATCCTGAGCCCATGGAGAAAGCTGCTCAGCAGACACTTCCAGGGTGCAGGTTCTTGGGCATATAATTCACACCAGCTTTGGAGGAAGCCCAGCCTTCAGGCAGTGCCCTGGATAGAATCTTTATCACTACACAGAAGCCAGTGAGGAAGTCAGTCTTGATCCACCATTCAACACAATTTAGTGGACCAGGTGAGAGAGAACAGTCTCAGAAAAACTACCAACAATTCAAGTACTCGTGGAGCCAAATAATAAGCATTATTATTACTAATAAAAGCCACAATAAAAATAACATGAAGAAACAGTGCTCAATACAGCTGGGATACAGCAAGTGTAATTGGGGAGAAACGGTAATTTTGCCAGTACTGAAAAATGCTCATGAAATCAGTTTTCTGACAGCATCCTTGAGCTCCTTATTCCTCATGCTGTAGATGAGGGGGTTCACTGTTGGAGGCACTATCGAATACAGGACAGCAACTACCAGATCCAGAACTGGGGAGGAGATGGAGGGGGGCTTCAGGTAGGCAAAAAATGCAGTGCTGATAAAGAGGGAGACCACGGCCAGGTGCGGGAGGCACATGGAAAAGGCTTTGTGCCGTCCCTGCTCAGAGCGCATCCTCAGCACAGCTCTGAAGATCTGCA
>NW_020456293.1:8067-10432 GCF_003342845.1 Nothoprocta perdicaria
TACCCTTTGACTGTACTTGTCGAGATGCCTGAGAATGGTATCTTCCATTGCTTCGAAGGGACTTGGTCAAGAATCCCAGTGGGAATATTCTCTATTCAACAGTACGAGAGCTGAATAGAGCCCTCACACCAGTTTAGTCTGAAGAAGAGCTTTGGGAGGGATTCATCCCCATCAATCTTCCTCTCCTCAACGTAGTTATTTGTATCTGAATCTGTCACACCAGATCCCCACCCACAGCAAGAGAGAAAAAAAGTCAAATGGAAACAAGGATTGACCTTACCTTTTCTGTCCAGATGCCTAGAAGTAGACCTTGTCCTTATGCCATTTTACCATCCGTTCCCTTATTCCAGGCACTGCAGAGAGAAGGACTAGTTTTGATGCACACGACTTGCAGGAGATGATGTCAAGTCTTCTAAGGCAGAGGTCTTGAACATTTGGAAATCAAGTCTTCTCTGCAAGATGATCAATGGAGGAGTCTGTTGATGTATAAATRTGTCTATATGTAATATATGTGATGGTGCAAGCATAAACACACCAAGTTTTCTCCTCACTGTGGGAGCATTCTTTGATAGGGCAGTAATCTTTGGCATTTCAATCACTTTATTCATGAACTCTTGTGCATCCCTACAGGAAAAAAAGAACTTGCCATGACTGTCATGGGACCCGCTTCATCTGTGAGTCTTGCCCCTCACTATCCTGCCTTGCACCTCACTCAGATGAAGGACAACCACGCTCACAAGTGAGCTCTGCTCTCCCTGCAGAAAACCCTGAGTAGTAGGAGACTGTCCAGGGGCATTCCCATGTGTACAGGTGCTAAGGAGCAGGTCAGATAAACCCTGATGCAGCAGGTCAGGAGAAGCTGGTGCTGTCTATGGACTAAAGGATGGGTGAGGGGACATACAGAAGCCTCTGGCAGAACCACAGGCTGCACCTTGAATCTCTTAATGAGTTTCACCCAGTTGCCCAAAGCTGACAGTTCCATTTCCAGTTTTCTCTTACCAAGTGGAAGGAAATTCTAAGCACCATCTCATTGCCTTCWCTTTCAGGCAATGCCTGWCTTGCCKTTCCTTTTGAAAAGTGCCCTCTGAAATGTGCTCACAGCTAGACCTGTGAACAGACCTGACCCACGCAGCAGCCTCCCAGCACAAAAAGGAGCCTGTCCTGGTAGAGGATAATCCTCCCAGCTAGAACTTCTCCCCTCAGTCCTGTGGGGAGCTCGCTGAGTCAGCTCAGTGCTGACCTTCACAGGAAACACAGTCACTGCTTTGCACACTCAGCACCTTTGGGTGCAGGGACCCTGATCTGAAGTACTGACCTCTCACCCTGTCTGCACAGCCCAGCTTCACATCACTGCCCTTTCTGTTGGGGAAGGCAGCAGGATGCCCTGCCCCTACGTGCTATGTTAGAGAATCCCTGCTCTAAAGCAGCTCCTCTTCCTCTGCACTGGAAAAGGCAGGAGAAAGCAGCAAACACTGCTGTCAGCCATGGGGTGGGATGGGTTCTGAAGCCCCCTTCAAGAAGCTCAGCAGCATTGTGCTGTAAGCAAGAACTCACTGTGTCAAGAGCTGAGCAGATCTCCTCTGTGCTCCCTCTCCACACTGCCCTTCACCTCTCGCTGCCTTCTCTCCTCTGCTGTGCGCAGCAGCAGGCAGTGCCCGCAGCCCTGCTGCTCTTGSCACAGCAGCTGCTCCTGCRCACAGTGTCTCTGGGCAGGGCTCACAGGTTGTCACAAGCTGCCTCCGTCCCAGGAGTCTGGCCCTGCTCAGGAGCAGAGGCCCAGCTGAACTCACCAATTGCCCTGTCCCTTGTGTTTCCTCCACCTGGGATATGGGCATGAAGCAAACTAAAAGAATCACACCTGTGGTCCTGTCCTAATGAGTGGAGTAAGAAGGATTCCAAAATTGCAGTCTATTTCCTCAGAGGATTACTATCTCTGCAAGTTAGAAACGTCCCACTCTGGAAACCCTTACTTAGGAAACCTTTCCTAAGCAGGAGACTCAGAAAGCGGTAAAAAGGGTGCTCACAGATTCAGAGTCAACCTGGTCATTCCATGCTGGTTCACAAGCCCCTGTTCTGGGATGGCTTTCACATTCCTCCCTTGAACTCCACAAACACACAGGAGGTGGGATGCTGCTCACCTGCGCTGAAGTGTCCACAGCACTGATGTGAATGGGAACCACTTCTCTAAGCTCCCCTTGTAATCACTGATGATGGAGGGTGCGAGTCAGCGCACAACACCCAAACACCTGCTTGAAGGGAAAGAGGAGATACCACAAAGGTGTTCCTGTTTGCTGTCTCTGATGGAGCAAATGTGAGACCAACATCCTCATGGATCTTCAGGAGAAAGTCATGTGGGGAACGCTTT
>NW_020456294.1:0-1004 GCF_003342845.1 Nothoprocta perdicaria
ATCACTGCGAGACCCTGTCTTCATTCCACTCAAGGGACAGGTTGAGTTTGCTCCCTGCCGCACTGAGCTCACAAGGCTTAGAAAACATCACTGCACAGGTACAGAGCTGCACCGTGATGGTGGCCAAGCCTCTGCCAGACTGTGCCTAGCTGCTGAGAAGCAGGCAGGAAGCAGTTGGAAGAAGAGGAGGTCTCTGCTCCTCGCAGCCTAACTGTCTGCTTTGCACAGCATTCTACAAGGAGCAAGGACCTCATGGTCCTCAAGGGAACTGCCTTTTGCCAGTCTCTTGCCCCATAGGGACAACCCCATCTCCACCCTGCCTCTGGAGCAGGGCAGCAGCTTCCAACATGGGAGAGCACTGCTGTTCAGGCCATCAGAAGGCTTGGGAGTTCATGGGAGGGGAGGGTGCAGAGTGGGAGGAAAGGACTGCAATCACTTTCCTAATTATGAGCTTTGCCCAAGGCACAGCAATTGGACATGATGACACACGGCCAAGACTCCACGAGAAGCAAGACTGCAGTGTCCCAAGAGCTTGTGGTGTATCCTCCACAAGCGCAAGCGTCCGCTGCTGAGACTCCTCAAAGGAAAACAACCTGTGCTGTGACAGACAATGCCCTTCAGGGCGAGAAAATGGAGAGAAGCATTTCAGTGGAGCCTTGCCTCAGCAGCCGTTACTTCGCAGAGGTGCCACCAAGCTCTGCAAAAGTCAACACTACCAGTACCCAGAGTGCTCTGGCCTCATGGCAGTCCCCATTCGGCATCATTTGTAATCTCCAAGGACACATGCTGTGTGTACGCCCTGACAGGACTCTGCAATATGTGTCCGTGCTCTCTTCCCCAGAGAGTGGCTACGGGCCAGGGACACTAGAGTGGCAGCCTTCATGGCAGGCCTTACAACAGCAGCCTGCACGCATCATCTGCTGCCTTCGAGACACGCCGCAGCGCATCCACAGCGACAACCCTGCGCAGTACCTGTCCGTGCTCTCCATCAAAACGGAGCCGCT
>NW_020456294.1:3549-5441 GCF_003342845.1 Nothoprocta perdicaria
AAGCGAGATCCTTTCTCGCCAGGTTGTCCCTGGCGCCAGGGTGAGGGTGAGGATGTGCGCTGCAGAGTGCAGGACAAACACACGACACCTCTCAGGTGTCATCTCAGACGCATCACGCCAGCTCCTACGGGTCATGCTCCCATAGGAGATGCTCCCATATAGCACACAAGTTTTCTTCTTGTCCCTGCGATATAGTTGCGAGGAACATGGTGCCTGTGCTGGACACCCCATGCATGGCACATGATCCTGCACATCTTCTACCAATGCTTTAACTCAACTGTCTGTCCTGAATTATTTTCATGAGCTGAGCCTCAGAGGAACTCTGGGGACAGTGGGCATCGAGTGTCACTGCCGATGGACAAGGAGACTGTGCAGCTCATGCCCAGCTGCAGCTCCAGGTAGTCGTGGCAGTCCCGGTTGCTCTGTGAGAGCAGCAGATGCTTGCACAGCTCTTGGAGCACCCCTGTCCCTTCCAGAGCCCAGCGGCGCATGTGGGTGCAGCTGTCTCCCTCTCTCCGTCCCTATCGATCCCAGTGGCATATTAGGCAGGAAGTGCTCGTGCAGAGACACATCAGATGTGGTGCAGGGGAAACCTCCTGTGCCTCTGTGGAGCACAGAGCAGGGAACCGAATCCCGCTGCATGCAGGAGCTTCTCGAGGGGCACTGGGTGCATTGAGGAACTCCTGCGCGGAGCCCATGGAGCAGGAGCCCCTGGAGCAGCTCCCCGCTCCTGTGTGGCTGTCCCGCCCTCCTGCGAGGTGAGAGCAGCGGCTGCCGCAGGGGCCGTTTCCCTCTCCCCGTGAGCATCCCCTGGGAGCCCAAGGGCAGCGCTGGGCTGGGAGCTCCTCGACCTCATCGAATATTAATTAACTGCCAGGCAATGGGCTGCTGCAGAGGGGCCCAGGGGCGGGGCGTGTGTGACTTGTGGCTGGCAGATGGGCAGGGCCTGTCCGGGAGCATCCAATGAGCGGCTGATGGGTGGGGCGTGTGGGCGGTTGTGGTGGGCGCGGCCGTAGGGCGCAGCCGCAGCGACGTCATCGAATATTAATTAACTGCCAGGCAATGGGCTGCTGCAGAGGGGCCCAGGGGCGGGGCGTGTGTGACTTGTGGCTGGCACATGGCCAGGGCCTGTCCGGGAGCATCCAATGAGTGGCTGATGGGTGGGGCGTGTGGGCGGTTGTGGTGGGCGCGGCCGTAGGGCGCAGCCGCAGCGACGGTTGCGGGCGGCATTGGCGGCGGCCCCAGGGTGCAACGATGGGCACGCGGCAGCTGCGGGTAGCGTGAGGATTGCGTGAGGGCCGTGCGCTCAGTGCCCGCGCGATCCCTGCGCTGCGAGAGGCGCACGAGGCAGCTGGAGGCGGCCCGAGGCGTGAGGAGGCGTCTGTGGCCTCGTGGCCGTCGTTGACCTGTGCAGGAGCAGCGGCAGGGGAGTGCGCGGTTCCGGTGGGCCAGGCTGGCCATTCCCGTCCCAGTGTCCCGGGAGCAGCGGTGCCCGGTGCGCAAGGAGCCAAGTGCAGGCAGTGATGGCTCCTACCAGGCACTGATGCCACTGGAGTGCACGGCAGCTTGCTGGCCTCAGCCTGCTGCCCTTGCTCACCACATCCTGGCAGGGATCTGCGTGGAGATGAGCGTGCAGAGCCACACAGCCGCTCCACACAGTCGCGCCTATCCTGCCCCAGCGCTCATGGACGCACTCGYGGCACTCGTGTCTGCAGCGTGGAGCCCTCCTGAGGACACGAGTGCTACCCGTGGCTGGGAGCTGAGCCCAGCAGTGCCGCCCAGCTCGCGGGGCACTGGCTACGGGCCGGTGCCACTAAGGTGGCAAGCTGCATGGCACCCCTCCCAGCAGCAGCCTGCGCGCATCATCTGCTGCCTTCGAGACACGCCGCAGC
>NW_020456294.1:7851-8994 GCF_003342845.1 Nothoprocta perdicaria
ACGAAATCTTTCAGAGTGCCCATGCTGGGCAAGGAGGGAAGGAGTCCTCCGTGTCTCCTGGTAGGGGTTTGTGGTAGAGACAACAACCATACAAAGAGAAGGAAGACCCTTTTGGTGTCTTTGTGCCTTGGCAGTGCTTCTAGCTGTCTCCAACAGTCTGTCCTATGCTGTCTCCTACCTGTGGCTGTGCCCGTGCAGCCTGTAGATGTTCACTCTGCTTCCCCAATTCGCTCTCCCATGGGATYTCCTTCCCTTCACTGATCTCTCCCCATGCTCACTGGCTGTTCTTTGTAACACAAAGGCATGGGATGATCATTGACTCCTCCTGGGTGGCCCCTTGCACAGGCCACACGGTCACAGCACTAGCCTTCAAGTGATATTTCTTCATCACAATGTGCAGTCTGAACTTTCCAGGCTGCAGGATGAGGCTGTTTGCCTTCCCAGGCTGCTTCTCCCTACCAAAAACCCTCCTGGAAGTCCCACATGAGGCACATGATTGCCGAGGTGAGGGAGATGAGACCTCTCCTCATCGGAGTGGCCTCCCTCCCCCTATTGCAGCCCAATGCACATGTAGCCTTGCAGCGAGCATGCTGCTCTGGCTAATATGGCATGCATTGCAGCACCTAGACCCTTTTCCTCCGGCTGCTCCCAAATGGTCATCCTTCCCCTTGTCCAGGRCTGACCCCTTCCTTGGAAAAGGAGGTATCTTTTGACTGAATCCCCAAGTTTCTCAAGGCCCCCAGACAGAAGTTCCTTGCGGCAGTAATAATATGTGTATGTCACTGCCTCGCCCTGTCTTGTTGTGCCTCTAATTTTCAAAGGATTTGCTGCACAGTAGAGGTACTGGCTGAATGGAATTGTGTTCTGGGTAGGAATTACCATGGCAACCATGTCAGAAACGCCAAGTGAGGGTACAAAACAAGCACAATCAGGTCCGATTGGGAAAGAGTAAAAGAGGTGAGCTGTTTGCATGGGAGGGTAAGAGGCTAGAAATGGAAGGGGTAAAGGAAAAAAAAAGAAAAAGTAAACCTAAGGGTCAGGGCTAGGGTTGGGGGTAGGATAGGRCTGAGGTTACGGTTGTTTAGGGTTAGGGTTTCCCAACTCCACTACTGCACAAGGGAATGCTTTTCTCCTTTCCTCTGG
>NW_020456295.1:0-1893 GCF_003342845.1 Nothoprocta perdicaria
AGGTGCAAGGGCAGGACAGTGAGGGACAAGGCTCATTGATGAAGCAGGTCCCATAACAAAGTCATGGCAAGTCCTTTTTTTTTCCTATTGGGATGCATGAGGGTTCATGCTGAGAGTGACTGAAATCCCGAAGTTTACTCCCCTATCCAAGAATGCTCACATATTGAGGAGACACCTTTGTGTGTTTATGCATGCACCATCACATATATTACATATATACATATATGATTTCTGCTCTATCAAGGAATGCTCCCACAGTGAGGAGACATCTTTGTGTGTTCATGTGTATACCATCATATATATACACWCATTTATATATCAGCWGACTCCTCCACTGATCCTCTTGCAGAGAAGACTGGATTTCCAAATATTGAAGAGCCCTGCCTGAGAAGGGTGGACATTTTCTCCTACAAGTTGTATGCATCAAAGCTACTCCTTCTCCCTGCAGTGCCTAGAATAAGGGAACGAATATTAAAGTGGCATGAAGATAAGGTCTGCTTCTAGGCATCTAGACATCTAGAAAGGGTAAGGTCAATCCTTGTTCCCATTTGACTGTTTTTCTCCCTTGCTGGAGTGGGATCTGCTGTGACAGATTCAGATAGAAATATCTGTGTTGAGGAGGAAAAGATTGATGGGGATGAATCCCTCACAAAGCTCTTCTCCTTCAGACTAGACTGGTGTGAGGGCTGTATTCAGCTCTGGTCCTGTTGAAAGGAGAAYATTCCYACTGTGTCTCTTCACCAAGTCCCTTCCAAGCAATGAAAGATGCCATTCCCAGGCATCTCCACAAATACAGTCAAAGGGTCATTGGACACATCCATTTACATCCATTTAGCATAGCAGAAAGAGCTCCTTTGGAGCTAGGATGTATCACGTGCTGCACACGACCAACTCAGCCAGTACAAAGTGGATCAGTAGAAAGGGAGTTGAAATAAAGTAGAGAGGAAATGTGGGAGATTCCTGAGAAACTGAAAGGATTTGGCTCAGACAAGCCTGCTCTAACATTTTGACTTCCTTCCTTCTCGGACAGTACTCCCAAAGGAATTAATGTCCAACAGCAGCTCCCTCAACGAGTTCCTCCTCCTGGCATTCGCAGACAGGCGGGAGCTGCAGCTCTTGCACTTCTCCCTCTTCCTGGGCATCTACGTGGCTGCCCTCGTGGGCAATGGCCTCATCATCACAGCCATAGCCTGCGACCACCGCCTCCACACCCCCATGTACTTCTTCCTCCTCAACCTCTCTGTCCTTGACCTTGGCTCCATCTCCACCAGTGTCCCCAAATCCATGGCCAACTCCCTCTGGGACACCAGGGCCATTTCCTATTCTGGCTGTGCTGCCCAGGTCTTCCTGCTGATCTTCTTCTTAGGAGGGGAGATTTCTCTCCTCACAGTGATGGCCTATGACCGCTTTGTGGCCATCTGCAGACCCCTGCACTATGGGAGCCTCCTGGGCAGCAGAGCTTGTGTCCAAATGGCAGCAGCAGCCTGGGCCAGCAGCTTCCTCTCTGCTCTCCTGCACACTGGGTACACATTTTCCGTTCCACTGTGCGAAGGCAATGAGGTGGATCAGTTCTTYTGTGAGATCCCCCAGATCCTCAAGCTCTCTTGCTCACACTCCTACCTCAGGGAAGTTGTGCTTCTTGGTGTTAGTGTCTCTTTATGCTTTGGTTATTTCATTTTCATTGTGGTGTCCTACGTGCAGATCTTCAGAGCTGTGCTGAGGATGCCCTCTGAGCAAGGCCGGCACAAAGCCTTTTCCATGTGCCTCCCGCACCTGGCCGTGGTCTCCCTCTTTCTCAGCACTGGCACATTTGCTTATCTGAAGCCCCCCTCCATCTCTTCCCCACTTCTGAATCTGGTGGTGTCTGTTTTGTATTCACTGGTGCCTCCAGCA
>NW_020456295.1:2553-5221 GCF_003342845.1 Nothoprocta perdicaria
TGCTCACATTGAGGAAGAAGTGCAGGATGTCCCAGGGTAGCTGCACGCGGAGGTGGCTGCTCTGCCGTGGGTCAGCGAGGTGCAGCACATTGTGCAGCAGCGCCAGCGCCTTGGTGTCCATCTCCCCATCAACATCCTGCAGCCGTTGCACCACATTGGGGACCAGCTCCAGCATCTTCCTCGCCTGCAGGGAGTAACTTGGCAGCTCCTCACAGTGCCGTGGGTTGAAGGACTCCAGACACAGGCACCGTCAGTGAGTGCCTACTCACCGGGGCGGGTTCTTCGCAGAGGACGAGCAGGCCGTGCAGGGCCGTCCAGCGCAGGACCTGCCGCTCATGGCCCAGCTGTGCCCGGCACAGGCTCAGCGCCACCTCATCGGTCGCCGCGCACAGACCCGGGCACCGCAGCAGCTGCAACGGCACCGGCCAGAGTGGCACAGGGATGGGGGCGACCCCTTGCATGGGGATCCAGCCCATGACAGGGCCTTCCCACTGCTACCTCGCACTGGGCCCCGACGCCAGCCCCATGGGCAGCCCCTCAGCTCACACTCTGAGGCCTTGTCCTCACCTGCATTATTTGGTCCTGGTCCCAGGTCCCCACTCCAAGTATCAGCCCCCCATCTCTGGCCCTGTGCGTATCCTCTCATCATCCCTTGTCCAAAAACCTCCACCTCATGCCTCTCCCCTCATGAAGACCTTAAGGGCACATTCCCACGTAGGACCTCCTCTACAGCCCCCTGGCCTCTCTCCAGAGGACATCGAGGGCTGCGGGATGGAACAGGGGTGCCTGAAACACAGGGATCTGCACAGGGACTGTGTGGGAGTAAGGAGGGCTGCTCCTTAGCTAATGACATCAGTATGACCCTGAAGAGCCACCTTGGAGCAAGGACTCCATGTTTGGGTCTGAAATAGGGAGACTGAAGGGGAAACTTTCCATGTCCAGGCACAGCAGGGCCTAGGGACAGGGACAGGATCTGTGAAGCCCGGACAAATGCCCCACAGCTAGGACGGTGCCGAGACATGAGCACCACTGCCAGCACAGAGCTGCAGCGCACCCAGACAAGGGGCGCCCGAACTGGGGACTTCCTCCTGGGGCTGGGTTGGATGCCCTTAAGAGAATGAGGAAAATGAACCTCCGACTCCCACTCTCTGGCTTTAATTCACATTACACAGAATTTGAATCAATGCCAGAAGATGGGACCCATSGATCCCACTGATTCCCTTAGAGTGGAATGGGACTTTGGAAGGTATGTCGCGTCCTCTGGAATATTTCTATTATCCAACATTGAAGCTGAAAATGCCCTCTTGTTTGAATGCACTGCCCTTAAAGACACTGACCAGAGATAGAATGAAAGACAGAAGGGATTCTTAAGCACGAACGAGTTCCTGTTGCTCYTTCTAATACCTTTTAYSRGTGYGCAAGTGCAGCTGCCAGTTGCTGCAAAAGCATCCACCACATTCTGAAGGAATTGCTGGAGGAAGCCTCCCAATGGGCACTTTCCCTTGGTTCAGTGTTGTGAGGAGGAAGCAGAAAGTGCTTGCTGAGCAGGAGGTGTGTGAGTCAAGAGGTCTGCTGAGCAAGCTGCACCAAGAGGCTGTCAAGATCCTGCTCGCACTGTGCGTCAGGACTGGTTGGTGCCAGGTGTCAGCGCGTTGCCCTTTGCGGTGTGTGCAGGGCTGCAGTGGCCTTGCTTGAGAAGCTGCATCCCTGCTGACTGGCTGCATATGACAAAGGGGAGAAGAGGAGACCCTTGCTCCTTCCAGCTGTGCAAGATCCAGATACGCATGGGTTCCTTTTTCTTGTACTATGTTCCAGTTTGCTGGACGGAGTGAACACCCTGTCCCACTCAGGACACTTGGGGTTCCTTCAGGACCTGATGCTGCCCTCTTGGTCTGTCTCACTAAGCATGAGCCATGCAGAGCTCTTGCAGAGGAACCAGGACCGCTTCTTTGGAGGAAGCTGGAGAGAGGGCTAAAGCAGTGAAGCAGGACCGGGTCGAGCATTTGCGTGAGGGGTGGTCACTTCAGGGGTCATTGCCCACAATGAGCCAGGCTGTTGCACGCACTCAGCAGCAACCCGTGTGCCGAACAGCTCCTGCAGGGCCTGGCAGTGCTGCCTGACAGCTCCTCTACCAACAACCTCCTTGTCTTCTTCCTGCCTTGTCCTCTTTGGTGAGGCACCATAAACACACTGCCAACTCCCTATGCAAGTAGGAAATGGCACTGCCTCTCCTTGGAATTGATACACATAACTACAAAAGAACCATTGCTCCTCATCACCCGTGGCCTTGGTGACTCCCTTCCCTTCCACAGAGCAATGCCTGCTCTCCCGAGGAGCAGGTTGTCCTCTCTGTGCACTGCTTGAGTGCAGGCATTTAGAAGAAGAGTCCCTGTGTGTTCAGTAGAGCTGAGGCCCCTGCTGCTTGGGAGAAGACTCTTCACCTAGTGATGTCCTACATTGATTTTTTCACACAAACTTCTACCAGAGAATCCCCCTTGAAGAAAATAAGTGGGAAGAAGAAGGAAAAAATAAAAAAAAAAAGTAAAAAACAAGGAAAAAGACAAAGTAAAAGGGAAGAGGAAGAGGAAGAGTAAAGATAAGAGGAAAAAGGAAAAAGGAAAAAGGAAAAAGGAAAAAGGAAAAAGGAAAACGAAAAGAAAAAGAAAAA
>NW_020456295.1:6542-8894 GCF_003342845.1 Nothoprocta perdicaria
CCCTCTTCCTGCAGTGGGAAGGAGGAAAAGAGCTGCCAGCAGGGGCAATACCTTCGAGAAGGAGAAGGAGCTTTCCCACTCCATTGGCTCTTCATTGCAGCAGCAGCGGGCCGGGTCCTGGGTGCCAGGAGCCTGGAAGAGAGCAGTAGAGCTTGTGGGGATGGTGCCGGCGGCAGCGCTGGCTCTGTGCGCGGGGCCTCGTGTCCCCTGCATGCGCGGGGCAGGCGGTGCCCAGAGGTAGGGCACCAGGCTGAGGCAGCAGCCCCCGAGGCCTTGGCCGCTCCTGGCCCTGGCGCAGCTCTGCCCCAGCAGCCAGGCCTGCGAGAGCTCCCTGGCACCTCTGGCACCAGCCCTGCGGCTGCTCTGGCACAGCCAAGCGCCGGCCGGCCCCGCGCAGCCCCTGCCTGCATGCCCACTACCTGCCTGCTGCACACAGAGCTCTCCCAATCCATGTCCTCAATTCCAGAGTTATCCTTTTTTGTTTGTTTGTTTGTTTGTTTGTTTTGTTTCCAGAGCCTGTAAGAGAGGCCTGCAAGAGCCTGTAAGAGAAAAGGATTCATTGGCTTTTGCATCCCTGAAGGCCAGGTTGTCTGTCCCAGGGGCCCGCAGCAACCTCCCTCCCCCTGGCAGCCCCTTTGGCAGGCAGGGAGCCTAGTGAGGAGAGAAAAGGGCAATGTGAGTGGTGTGAGCGCCAAGTGGTGCCTGGTGGATTTGGGGCCTCCTCTGTGAGGCATCGCGCAGGCTGCCATGGAGCCCCGCAGCTCCCCTGCCTCTTGTGGGCACCAGCGGTGACCCCTGGTGCTGCGCGGCCCTGCTCCTCACCTGCCCTGGCTGCTCCTTTAGGAGCTGTGGAGCTACTGTTGGATGGAACACTGGGAAGCATCTGTGTTCCCGTGGTGATAACTGCCCCTCTGGGATGTTCCAACAGGATGTGGGGGGAAGAGCCCTGGACCAGGGACCGTGGGGGCACTGTGAGGAAGGGTGTTCGTGTGGGGACTCCCCTTTTCCCCAATAAGTCTGGCAGCAGAGACCAATGAGAGGGCTTGTACAATGTAACACTCCTAGTGATACAGTCTAACGTATCCTTGATACTGTCTCACTGCTAGGGAATACGTCTGATAAGCCATGTGCTCTCCAGTGGTTCCATATCTCTCCAAGCAGGAGCCTAGCAGCTCTCCCTATCCCGACTAAGCAATCTCCAATACTCCAGAAGGGCTGTGGGTGGGTGAGGTTGTCCCCTCATGCACCCAGCAACACATCCTACACACTCGCCCCTTCCTGAATGGGCACTTGCCTTCAGGAGCTCCCTTGGGGCCCATCTCTCCAGCCTGTGCAGGACTCTCAGAAGGGCAGCACAAAGCTCTGCTGCAGCAGCCCTTGCTCCAAGTCGGCACCATCAGCTGCCATGTGGAGGGTGCCCTCTGAGCCTTGGTTGCTCTCTGTGCTGAGTAGGCTGAACAAGAGGAGCAGGGAAGAAAGAGCAAGGCGTTCAAGGCTGCTTGCAGGGGTGGAAGCAGAGCCGCAAGGGGAGACTAGCCTCTGGGCAGGCACCTGGCAGCAGCGCCATGGGACTGCTCGAGGAAACCTCCTTGACCCCCAGCAAGCCCAAGGCCACGGATTGCTCTGTGCTGCCAGGTTCAGCAGGGCCATGGGCAGGGAGTCCAGCACACAAACACCCTTCCTCACGGTGCCCCCTGGCCCCTGGCGCTGCCCTCCTCCCCCCACACTCCTGTGGAACATCCCAGAGGGGCAGTTATCRCCACGGGAACACGGATGCTTCCCAAGGTTCCATCCAACAGTTGCTCCAGAGGTGCCAAAGGAGCAGCCAGGGCAGGTGAGTAGCAGTGCCACGCAGCACCAGGGGCCACCGCTGGTGCCCACAAGAGGCAGGGGAGCTGCGGGGCTCCAGGGCAGCCTGCGCGATGCCTCCCAGGGGAGGCCCCAAACCCACCGGGCGCCACTTGGCACTCACACCACTCACACTGCCCTTTTCTCTCCTCCACTTGGCACGGGGCTCCCTGCCTGTCAAAGGGGCTGCCGGGGAGAAGGACGCTGCTGCGGGCTCCTGGGACATACAACCTGGCCTTCAGGGATGCAAAAGCCAATGAGTCCTTTTCTCTTACAGGCTCCGGAAACAAAAATAAATAATGGATAACGCTGGAATTGAGGACATGGACTGGGAGAGCTCCTTTTGCAGCGGGCAGGTAGTGGGCATGCAGGCAGAGGCTGCGCGGGGCCAGTCGGCGCTTGGCTGTGCCAGAGCAGCCGCAGGGCTGGTGCCAGAGGTGTCAGGGAGCTCTCGCAGGCCTGGCTGCTGGGGCAGAGCTGCGCCAGGGGCAGGAGCGGCCAAGG
>NW_020456296.1:0-1298 GCF_003342845.1 Nothoprocta perdicaria
TACTTCATAACTGACTGTGAAAACACTGAACTGCCTTTTATTATAGCAGGACTAACCTCCCTGGAGTCAATAGACAGAAGTTCCTGTTGCTCATGGTAGAGCTGGATGCTGGTGTGACCTGGAGCTCCAGACAGGGAGCTGAGCTAAGGTCTTGCCAAAAGGCATGTGTGTCCACATAGGCAGAAGAGGGTGTGAGAAAGGGAAAGAGTATTGATAAGAAAGGTGTCTCCTGACTTGTCACTATCTTCCTGTTTCCACAGTCCCCAAATGCCTGCAGAGGTAAAAATGTCCAACAGCAGCTCCTTCAATGAGTTCCTGCTCCTGGCATTTGCAGACAGGTGGGAGCTGCAGATCCTGCACTTCTCGCTCTTCCTGGCCATCTACCTGGCTGCCCTCGTGGGCAACGGCCTCATCATCACTGCCATAGCCTGTGACCACCGCCTCCACACCCCCATGTACTTTTTCCTCCTCAACCTCTCCCTCCTTGACCTTGGCTCCATCTCCACCACTGTCCCCAAATCCATGGCCATATCCCTCTGGGACAACAGGGCCATTTCCTTTTTGGGATGTGCTGCCCAGGTCTTCCTGTTGATTTTCTTCTTTGGAGGAGAGTTTTCTCTCCTCACAGTCATGGCCTATGACCGCTTTGTGGCCATCTGCAGACCCCTGCACTATGGGAGCCTCCTGGGCAGCAGAACTTGTGTCCAAATGGCAGCAGCAGCCTGGGTCAGTGGCTTTCTCTATGCTCTTCTTCAAACCGGGAACACATTTTCCATTCCACTGTGTGAAGGCAATGAGGTGGATCAGTTCTTCTGTGAGATCCCCCAGATCCTCAAGCTCTCCTGCTCACACTCCTACTTCAGGCAAATCAGGGTTAGTGTGATTGTTGCCAGTATACTCTTTGGTTGTTTTATTTTCATTGTGGTGTCGTACGTGCAGATCTTCAGAGCTGTGCTGAGGATGCCCTCTGAGCAGGGTCGGCACAAAGCCTTTTCCATGTGTCTCCCACACCTGGCTGTGGTCTCCCTCTTTATCAGCACTGCATTTTTTGCCTATCTGAAGCCACCCTCTATCTCTTCCCCACTTCTGGATCTAGTGATGGCTGTTCTGTATTCAGTGGTGCCTCCAGCACTGAATCCCCTCATTTACAGCATGAGGAATAAGGAGCTCAAGACTGGCCTGAAGAAASTGATTTCTTGGACATTTTTCAGCCACGGTAACATTTCCATCTCTCTCCACAAATGACTCCTTCTGTATCCCTGAACTGGCCTGAGCACTGTTCCTTCTTGTTATTTCTA
>NW_020456296.1:3660-5117 GCF_003342845.1 Nothoprocta perdicaria
GCCACTGAGCCAATTCCTAATCCACCTCCCCGTCCACTCATCTATCCCACACCTTTGGAGCTTGCCCAGGAGGATGCTGTGAGGGACGGTGCCAAAAGCCTTGCTAAAGTGCAGATAGATGACATCCACTGCTGTGCCATCATCTATCTATTCTAGTTTTACTCTAGGATATAGATCATAGTCTTTTCCCCAGAAAGAAAAAAAAAAAACCTAAAAAGCCTTATCATGCTTTCATCATGCCTTTTAGGCAAAGGCTTGGATTATGATCAAGACATGTAAGATCAGGGTTAGAATTAGAGATTAGGGTTTAGAGTAGGGGATGGGTTTAGGGTTAAACATAACATTTAGGGTTAGGTTCAGATTAGAGTTAGGTATAGGGTGAACCTTAGGTTTAGAGTTGGTAATGGTAGTGTAACACATTTGGGGTTGCAGTAGGCTAGGATTAGGTTTCTTGGTAGGGTTTGGAGGTTTAGACATTTAGGCTTAGGGTTTTGAAGGGTTAGGGACAGGGTAAAGGGTTAGAGTTTCGGTTAGGGTCAGGGTTTAGGGTTTGTTACAGAGTTAAGGGTTAGTGTTAAGAATTAGGGCTACGTTTATGGTACAGATAGGGTTAGGATTATACTCACCATTAAGGGCTAGGGCTTGGATTCGGGTTAGTTCAAGGTGTTAGGGTTAACGGGTAGGGATAGGAGTAGTGGCATGGTTAAGGACAGGGATAGAGTTATCCATGCCCTTGAGGGTTAGCCATTTAGGGCTAGGGCTGGTTAGGGTTTGGAACAGAGTTAAGAGTTAGGGATTAGGGTTGGAGAAAGTGTTGCGGAAGGCATTAGACACAACATTTACAGTTACATTTAGTGTTAGGGAAGGGTTGGCTTTCGGTTAGGGTCAGTGTTTAGTGTTCAGATTGGGCATTCAGGGTTAGCGTTAGGAATGAGGGTTAGAGCTAGTCATTTCAGGTTGGGATTAGTGTTATAGATTAAGATTAGGGCTTGGCTGTAGGGATGGGGTTGGGGTTAGGCATGCCACTTAGGGCTACAGAAAGGTTAAGGGTTAGGGTCAGTGTTTTGGTTAGGGGTTAGGTTTTAGGGTTTCCTGTTTGTGATAGGATTAGACATTTAGGGTTTGAATTATGGTTACAGTTTGGTATTTGTGTTAGGGTAAGCTTTAGACACACCATTTCATCTGGCTCTGGGTTAAGTTAGGGTGCAAGTGAGGACTAGGTATGGGGTTAGAGTTTTGGGTAAGTTTTACAGTTTGTTATGGTTAGTGTTGGTTTTCATCAGTGTTAGGGCTAAACATTTAGAATTAGGGTTATATTTTATAGTCAGATATGCCATTTAGGATTAGGCATGCTGTTAGTGTTAAGGTGAGGTTAGGGTTAAGTATAGGATTTGGGCTGGGATTAGCAGGTAGCTGTTGCATTAGGGTTAAGGAATAAGGTTTCCCATTAGGACATG
>NW_020456296.1:7639-9055 GCF_003342845.1 Nothoprocta perdicaria
GGAGCACCAGGCTGCCTGCAGCCCCCCATGCCAGCCCCTCTCTGCAGCACAGCACAGCAGTCCCTGCCCTTGGCCTCCTCCTGCAGGGAGGCAGCAGCCTGCCCTGAGCTCAGCTGCCTCCAAGCACCTTCCTCCTGCTGCTTTAGTCCTCCTTGCCAGCACAGCTGCTGCTTTCCTCTTCTCCAGGGGGATACTTGGTCCCCACCACACCCTGCTGATGCCCTATGGCCTTCAGGCCCAGCAGCTCCCTCCACATCCCTTCCCCAGGCAGGAACCACTGCTGCCCTATCAGCTCCTCCCACAAGAGACACCTCACAGCCAATGCCCTCGCCTCCCTGACTGCTGCCGGCCAATCAGCGACCCAGAAAGACATGACATCACTGCCCCATCACAGCCAGGGCTCTGTCCCCACCCCCTCGCACAGCAATGGCCTCCCCAGAACTTCCCCAGGCGGGAGCCCAGTCCTGGCCCAGCAGCTGCTCAGCACAGAGGAGCTCAACAGCCCCCAGCCCAGCAGGGACCTGGGGCTGCCCTATCAGGTGCTGTGGGAGCAGTGACATCACAGTCACTAGGCAGACCCATCTCTGCTGCTGGCCTATCAGGTGCTGCGGGAGCAGTGACATCACAGTCACTAAGCAGACCCAGCTGTGCTGCTGCCCTATCAGGTGCTGTGGGAGCAGAGACATCACAGTCACTAGGCGGACCCAGTTCTGCTGCTGCCCAATCAGGTGCTGTGGGAGCAATGACATCACAGTCACTAGGCAGACCCACTTGCCATGGCAATGCTGCAGCCTCCTGCCCTGCCGGCAGCTCCGCCCTCCCCTGCCGCAGGCGGCGCCATCTTGTGGGTGTCTCGTGGGGCGTCGCGGGCCCTGGGGGCAGAAGGGCCCTGTGTGTGGGGACAGATCGGGGCGCGGGGCGGGTTGGCTGCCAGTGTGTCCTGGGGCCTTCTGTGCCCATGGRAAAAGGAGGGTCTGCACCCACGTCAGCAGGGAGACTTCCCCGGGATGGGGCACATCCCCGTGTGTCCCCTGGGGCTCAGTGGGTCCCTGCCGTGGAGATGGCTGCAGAGAGATTCCCCAGGGAGAGCAGAGAGATTCCCCCGTGTCCTGGAAGCCGTCACCTCCCGTCAGGGATGGGATCTTCCCAAACTGCTCTTCCTCATCTTGGACCTTAAGGGCTCCCTGTGCTTTTCCGTGCACTTTTCCCCAGCACCTTGTAGCCATCCTGGCTCCCTGGCTCTCTCGGGGGGCTGCACAGCAGAGCCTGGAATGCGGTGCAATGCCGCAGGATCCGCATTTGGAGTCAAGCAGCAGTTGGTGAGATGAGCTGCTCCCTGCTCTGCACTGATGAAGCTGGAGAACATCCCCACAACCCACCTGCCTGCTCTTCCTCCTCTCTGCAGAGTCCTGGGAC
>NW_020456297.1:0-1999 GCF_003342845.1 Nothoprocta perdicaria
CGTTAGTCCTGGTAATAAGCGCTGGGGGGGGGGTAATTAGCAGCTTGGGGGATAATTAGCCCCTGGGGGTCCCTAATTGTCCCACGTGGGCTCTAATTAGCCAATCAGCATTCGCCCTGCGGGGTAATTAAGGCCGGGAGGGGGTAAATTAGCTAATTGGGGGGATTAATTAACCCCGGTGGGGGGATGTGGGGGCAGTTAACTGGTTAACGAGCTAGCGGGTTAACGAGGTGAGAGGTTAATGAGCTGGCGGGTTAAGGGGTTAACGAGTTGATGAGTTGAAAGGCTAATGAGTTAACGGGGTAATGGGGTAGAGGTTAATGGGTTAATGAGTTGGTGGATTAAGGGGCTAACGAATTAATAACTTAATGAGCTAATGGGGTGGTGGGCTGGTAAGTTAATGGGTTAAAAGGGCTAATGAGTTACGGGACTAACGAGTAGAGAGGCTAATGAGTTAAGGGGTTAATGAGTTAAGGAGTTAATGAGTTAAGGAGTTAATGAGTTGAGTTAATGAGTTAAGGGGCTAACGAGTTAAGGGGCTAACGAGTTAAGGGGTTAATGAGTTAAGGGGTTAATGAGTTAAGGTGCTAACGAGTTAATGGACTAACGAGTTAAGGAGCTACTCATTAAGAGGCTAACGAGTCAAGGGGCTAATAAGTTAAAAAGTTAATGAGCTAAGGGACTAATGAGTTAAGGAACTAATGAGTTAAGGGACTAATGAGCTAAGGGGCTAATGAGTTAAGAGGCTAATGAGTTAAAGAGCTAACGAGTTAAGGGGCTAACGAGTTAAGGGGCTAATGAGTTAAGGGGCTAACGAATTAAGGAGCTACTCATTAAGGAGCTACTCGTTAAGGGGCTACTTGCTAAGGGGCTAATGAGTTAAAGGGCTAATGAGTTAAAGGAGTAATGAGTTAAGGGACTAATGAATTAAGGAGGTACTCGTTAAGGGGGTACTCGTTAAGGGGCTAATGAGTTAAGGGGCTAACGAGTTAATGGCTTAGGGGCTAAGGCGTTGAGGAGTTAACATGCTAACACTATTAATTAGTGATTGATCAGTATTAATAAGTGGCTTGTTATTATTAATTAGTGATTAGCTGGTGTTAATTAGTGGTTAATGCGCTAATTGGCGCTAATTGCTCAGGGCGATGGGGGAGCCCAGCGACCTGGACCGGCAGATCGAGCAGCTCCGGCGCTGCGAGCTCATCAAGGAGAGCGAGGTGAAGGCCCTGTGCGCCAAGGCCAGGTTCGTTAGCGCTAATTACCGCTAATTACCCCGGGGGGTGGGCCCTGAACCCCCCTGGGCTCGTTAACCCGTTAACTCATTAACCCGTTAACTCGTTAACCCGTTAACTCGTTATCGTCCCGCAGGGAGATCCTGGTGGAGGAGAGTAACGTGCAACGCGTGGACTCGCCCGTCACGGTAATTAGCGGCGCTGCTAATTGCGGGGGTAATTAGGGGGCTGAGGGGGGTAATTACGGGAATTAGGGGGTGATTTGGGGGGGCGTTAATGTGTGGGGTAATTAGAGGGGGGATTTGGGGGTAATTATGGGGGGGGGGGGGTGGACGAGGGGCTCACGGCCAATCTTTGGTCCGTGGGGCAATCAGGGGCTAATTAGGCTGAAATGGGGGGGGCGTTAATTAATTATTAATAATTATTAATTAGCCCCATTAACCCCCCAGGTGTGCGGCGACATCCACGGGCAGTTCTACGACCTCAAGGAACTTTTCCGGGTGAGCCCCGCTAATTAGCGCTAATTAACCCCCCCCTTAATTAACCCCCTCCCCCGCTTGCTTTTCCGATCCTGCAGTGCTAATTGCCCGGCCTTAATTGCCCCGGGGCTCCTAATTACCCGCGAATTGGGGCCCCAGCCCCCCCGCCGCTAACGAGCGCGTCGCTAACGAGCGCGCCGCTAATTGCCCCCCCCAAGGTGGGGGGCGACGTCCCCGAGACCAACTACCTGTTCATGGGCGACTTCGTGGACCGGGGCTTCTACAGCG
>NW_020456297.1:3219-5542 GCF_003342845.1 Nothoprocta perdicaria
TCCGTGTGGGCCCCGTGTCCGTGCGGGCCCCAGTGTCCGGGCAGGGCCCCGTGTGGCGGCGCGCCCGCGACCCCCTGTGCCGCGCGCAGGTGCGCTACCCCGACCGCATCACGCTGATCCGCGGCAACCACGAGAGCCGGCAGATCACGCAGGTGTACGGCTTCTACGACGAGTGCCTGCGCAAGTACGGCTCCGTGACCGTGTGGCGCTACTGCACCGAGATCTTCGACTACCTCAGCCTCTCGGCCATCATCGACGGCAAGGTGCGCGCGGGCACGCGGGGACACGCGGGGACACGCGGGGGACACGCGGGGAACACGCGGGGAACACGCGCGGAACGCGCGCGGAACGCACGTAGAACCCGCGCGAAACGCGCGCAGAACACGCGCTTTAACATGCATAGAACACGCGCTTTAACATGCATAGAACACGCGCAAAACGCATGGGAAACATGTGTGGAACATGTGTGAGACACGTGCAGAACGTGCGGGAAACGTGCATAGATCATGTGGCGAACACGCGTGGAACGCACGTAGAACCCGCGCGAAACGCGCGCAGGACACGTGCTGAACATGCGCAAAACGTGCATGGAACACGCACAGAATACATGGGAAACATGTGTGGAACATGTGTGAATCGCGTGCAGAACATGAGGGAAACATGCATGTAACACGTGCCGAACAGGCGTGAAACGCGCGCAGAACGCGTGCTGAACATGCGTAGAACGTGCGCAAAACGTGCACGGAACACGCACAGAATACATGGGAAACATGTGTGGAACACGTGTGAATCACGTGCAGAATGTGCGGGAAACATGTATAAAACACGTGCCGAGCACACGTGAAACGCACGTAGAACCCGCACGAAACGCGTGCAGAATGCATGGGAAACATGTGTGGAACATGTGTGAAACACGTGCAGAACGTGCGGGAAACATGCATATAACACGTGCTGGACATGCGCAGGACACACGCAAAACGCGTGCTGAACACACGCAGAACACGCGTGAAGTGTGCACGGAACACACAAGGGACACGCGGGAAGCATGTGACAAACGTGCAGAGCACACGTGAAACGCGCGCAGAACACGTGCTGAACACACAGGAAACGTGTGTGGAACATGTGTGAAACGCGTGCAGAATGTGCGGGAAACATGCATAGAACACGTGCCGGACACGCGTGAAATGCGTGCTGAACACACTCAGAACACGCGTGAAATGTGCACAGAACACACAGGAAGACGCGGGAAACACGTGCCAAACACGTGCAGAACATGCAGAGGACACGCGGGAAACGTGTGTAGAACATGCGTGAAACGCGCGCAGGACACACGTAAAACACGCGCAGAACACGCACAAAGTACACGCTAGATGTGTGTCGAACATGGGCTGAACACGCACACGCCAAATGCGTCGAACACGCGCCAAGCACACGCTGGACACGCAGGAAACACACGCAAAGCACATGCTAAATGTGTGTGGAACACGCGTGGGACACGCGCTGAACCCACGCAGAACACGTGTGGGACACGCACTGAGCACACGCGGAACATGCGTGGGAAACACACACAAAGTACCTGCTAAATGTGTGGAACACGTTTGGGACACGCGCCGAGCACACGCCAAGCACATGCGGAACACGTGTGGGACACGCGCCAAGCACACGCGGAACATGCGTGGGACACGCGCCGAGCACACGCTGAGCACACGTGGGACACGCCAAGCACACGCCGAGCACACGTGGGACATGTGCCCCCTGCCTAGGGGGCAGTCCGGCGGCACACGCTAAGCACACGCTAAGCCCACGCGTGCCCGCAGATCTTCTGCGTGCACGGCGGCCTCTCGCCCTCCATCCAGACCCTGGACCAGATCCGGACCATCGACCGCAAGCAGGAGGTGCCGCACGACGGGCCCATGTGCGACCTGCTCTGGTCCGACCCCGAAGGTGCGCCCGTCGGCACGCGTGTGCTCGCGTGTGCTCGCGTGTGCTCGCGCGGGGGGGGGCGCGGGGTTGCGTGCGGCGGCCCCCGTGCGCCTCGAAGGACACCGCGGGCTGCGGCGGGGCGGGGAGGTGACACCCCGCATTGTCACCCCATTGTCACCCGCATTGTCACCCCATTGTCACCCGCATTGTCACCCCATTGTCACCCCATTGTCACCCGTTCTGTCACCTGCACGCTTACCCCCATTGTCACCCCCATTGTCACCCACTCCGTCACCCGCACACTTACCGTCATTGTCACCCCATTGTCACCCGCATTGTCACCCCATTGTCACCCCATTGTCACCCGTTCTGTCACCTGCTCTGTCACCCCCATTGTCAC
>NW_020456297.1:6635-8922 GCF_003342845.1 Nothoprocta perdicaria
TGTCACCCGTTGTCCCCCGTTGTCCCCGCAGACACCACGGGCTGGGGTGTGTCGCGGAGGTGTCACCCCCGTTGTCACCCGTTGTCCCCCGTTGTCCCCGCAGACACCACGGGCTGGGGCGTGTCGCGGAGGTCTCACCTACACTGTCACCCCGTTGTCACCCACACTGTCAGCCCGTTGTCACCCGTTGTCACCCGTTGTCCCCCGTTGTCCCCGCAGACACCACGGGCTGGGGCGTGTCCCCGCGCGGCGCCGGCTACCTCTTCGGCAGCGATGTGGTGGCGCAGTTCAACGCGGCCAACGACATCGACATGATCTGCCGCGCGCACCAGCTCGTCATGGAGGGCTACAAGTGGCACTTCGGCGAGAGCGTCCTCACCGTGTGGTCCGCCCCCAACTACTGCTACCGGTGGGTGTGGAGGTGACACCAGGGGGAGCGTGGAGGCGGCACCGTGGTGGGGACGGAGGTGGCGTTTGGGTGGAAAAGGGGGTGGAGGTGACACGAGGGTGAGGATGGAGGCGACACCGTGATGAGGAGGAAGGTGACACTTGGATGGAGAAGGAGGTGGAGGTGGCACCATGATGGGGATGAAGGTGACACCAGGGTGAGGATGGAGGTGACACCGTGATGGGGATGAAGGTGACACCAGGGTGAGGACGGAGGCAACACCGTGATGGGGATGAAGGTGACACCAGGGTGAGGATGGAGGTGACACCGTGATGAGGAGGAAGGTGACACAAGGGTAAAGATGAAGGTGACACCATGATGGGGATGAAGGTGACATTTGGGTGGAGAAAGGGGGGGAGGTGACACCAGGGTGAGGATGGAGGCAACACCGTAATGAGGAGGAAGGTGACACTCGGATGGAGAAGGGGGTGGAGGTGACACCATGATGGGGACGGAGGTGACACCAGGGTGAAGATGGAGGCGACACCATGATGGGGAGGAAGGTGACATTTGGATGGAGAAGGGGATGGAGGTGACACCATGATGGGGAGGAAGGTGACACGAGGATGAGGATGGAGATGACACTGTGATGAGGAGGAAGGTGACACTTGGATGGAGAAGGGGGTGGAGGTGGCACCATGATGGGGACGGAGGCGACACCGTGATGAGGATGAAGGTGACACTTGGATGGAGAAGGGGATGAAGGTGACACCGTGATGGGGGTGGAGGTGACACCGCGATGAGGATGAAGGGGGTGGCCACGTTCCCCCAACGGGGAGACCGGGTGACACCAACAGGGTGTCACCCCACCGGGTGACACAACCACAGATGGGGACCCCTGAACCACGTCCACCCGGGGCGGGGTGACAATGACAAGCGCGGGGCCGGGTGACACCCCCGCGTCCGGGTGATACCCCCGCGTCCGGGTGACACCCGCCGTCCCCGCGGCAGGTGCGGCAACGTGGCGGCCATCTTGGAGCTGGACGAGCACCTGCAGAAGGAGTTCATCATCTTCGAGGCGGCGCCGCAGGAGACGCGCGGCATCCCCGCCAAGAAGCCCGTGGCCGACTACTTCCTGTGAGGGACACGCGGGGACACGCGTGGACACGTGGAGGGGACGTGGGAACACGTGGGGACACGTGTGGACACGTGAGGACACGTGGAGGTGACGTGGGAACACGTGGAGGGGACGTGGAAGAGACGTGGGGACACGTGTGGACACGTGGAGGGGACGTGGGGACACGTGGGGACACGTGTGGACACGCGTGGACACGTGGAGGGGATGCGCGGAAAGGACACGCGTGTCCCGTCCGTGTCCCCAGGGTCACGTGTGTCCCATCCCGTGTCCCACAGGGTGACACGTGTGTCCCATCCATGTCCTCCAGGGACACACGTGTGTCCTGTCCATGTCCTCAGGGTCACGTGTGTCCCATCCATGTCCTCCAGGGACACACGTGTGTCCTGTCTGTGTCCCCAGGGTCACACGCGTGTCTCATCCGTGTCCTCAGGGTCACGTGTGTCCCATCCATGTCCTCCAGGGACACACGTGTGTCCTGTCTATGTCCCCAGGGACACGTGTGGCCTGTGTCCCCAAGGTCACACGTGTGTCCCATCCATGTCCCCAAGGTCACATGCGTGTCCCATCCATGTCCCCTATGGTCACACGTGTGTCCCATCCATGTCCCCTATGGTCACACGCGTGTCCCGTCCATGTGACCCTGGGGCCACGCCCCATGTCACGGCAGGGACACGCGTGTCCCGTCCCGTGTGCCCCGGGACCACGTGTGTCCCCTCCCACGGCGGCCTGGGACACGCGTGTCCCCTGCGTGTCACCGGGGG
>NW_020456298.1:0-21114 GCF_003342845.1 Nothoprocta perdicaria
TAGATCCCCGCGCAGGCTTCTCTTCCGCAGGCTGAAGAGCCCCAGCTCTCTCAGCCTTTCCCCACAGCAGACATGCTGCAGGCCCTTCCGCATCTTTGCGGCCYACCTGTGGACTCGCTGCAGCAGCTCCACAGCTCGCCTGTGCTGGGGAGCCCAGCTCCGGGCACAGCGCTCTTTGAAGCCCGACCTTGCCTAGCCTGTGGGCAAGCGTGGCCTCCCTCCACCTGCTGGCCATGCTCCTGCCAGCACAGCCAAGGGCACCGCTTGCCGCCTTGGCTGCAATGCAAGGGGGGGATTGCAGGCTCAGGGTCAACTTGTTGTCCAGCGAGACTCCCACGGCCTTGCTGCAGGGCTGCTTTCCAGCAGTGTGGCCCCCAGCTTGTGCTGCTGCCTAGGCTTATTTCTGCCTACGGGCAGGACTTGGCATTTCCCCTGGSSGCACTCCCAMAGAAACACAGAATTGTTAAGGTTGGAAGGGACCTCTAGAGATCATCTAGTCCAATCTTCCTGCTCAAGCAGGSACACCKAGAGCCTGTGGCACAGGGTGGTGACAGGTGCCAGGCGGGTTTTGAAGACCTCCAGAGAAGGAGACTCCACAACCTCCCTGGGCAGCCTGTTCCGGGGCTCTGTCGCCCTCACAGGAAAGAAGTTCCTCCTCACGTGGAGATGGAACTTCCTGTGTTGCAGCTTGTGCCCATTACCCTTTGTCCTGTCACTRGCCACCACTGAGAAGAGCTTGGCCCCTTCCTCCCTACATTCCCCCTTCATGAACTTATACATGTTCCTCATAACCCCTCTCAGCCTTCTCTTGTCCAAGCTAAACAGGCCCAACTCATTCAGTCTCTCCTCATACGAGACATGTTCCAGTCCCTTAACCATCTTTGTTGCCCTCCGCTGGACCCTCTCTGCAAGCTCCTCTGCAAGCATCCTCTCTGCAAGCATCCCTCTTATACTGGGGAGCCCAGAACTGCACCCAATACTCCAGGTGCGGCCTCACCAGAGCTGAGTAGAGGGGCAGAATCACCTCCCTCGATCTGTTATTTGTACATGCTGGGCTCATTGTGCAATCTCTTAGCAACCTATATCTCACTTACTTACAATAGACAAAATTACTTAACCATGTCAACACGTACAGATTTTTCAAGTATCCATTATGCTTCCACGTTTAACTCTGAAGTTTCCCTACTATTTTCTTGTACTTAAGAGCTATGTAAAAGAAAGCATTTTCTTTTAACAGTACATTTATTTAGAGTTTTATTACTAAATCAGTAAATTTCATGGAATCAGTAATCTTTTAAACAGTAATCTTTTAAACATAATTTAAAAAAAGCAGTTCTATGACATCAAAATGGCAATTGCCCAATGTGTTATGCACAGAAGCAAACTGTTGACATAATGTTTAGTGTTGATTTATGAACATTTGCTTTCCTCTTTCCCGTAGACTATATTATTGTGGATATATTTAATTCATCGTGGATATATTCAATTTTTTTCTCTGCCTTGGGTATGTCTGTATCTCCCTGTTTTAGCTAACTAGAAGTAGCAGAAAGAAAAAAACTCCTTGGCAGTATAAATACAAATCTTCATTATGGAGGAACAATTTGGAAGATTTTTCACAGGCAAAAAWTTGTAAGAGACAGCTCTTAAAGACAAATTAATGATGAGATGAATAATGTTTTCAGTCATATTATCATAAGTCAGAAGATATTCTGTTCACTGTAAATCTTCAAACTGGAATACTGAATATTGTCGTGTCAGAATTTTGTGTGTTAGAATATTGTTGTGTCAGCTGGCATCAGTAGAAAAAGAGACAATGTGCCAAAAGAAAGAGTACTTAGTCTCAGTTGGCATTTTCTAATGCAAGTTTCTAAGCAACTGTAGTTCTCTATTAAACAAGAGTCCTCTGTATTACCAGCAGATCTAATAATAACTAATTGAGTGCAGCAGACATTATCAATCTACAGCACTTCTTAATAGAAATATGTTTTAATTAATTCTCATTCAAATGCTCCAGTCTGAAGAAGACAATATTGATCAAAACAGAATTGATAACTGGTTATAGTCAGGAAACTTTACTTGAAATCTGGATAAATAGTGACAAGATAGATACTTCCACTACAGAAATTGACCTAACTCAAGAGGGATTTGGCTTTTATTGCATTACTATCAAGAAAGTCTCCATCTGAGACTTCATACCTCTTCTCCATCTTTCCATTTAGCCCAGTCTTGGTGCTGTATGGTAATCTACCACACCTCATATTCCTCAGAAAATCCATCAGACTGCAAGAGTATTACCACTATTACAGTATTTACAGAGGAGCGAGAAATCTTATCAAGCCTGTATGACAGCAATCTCAGGCAGGATTTCTCCTAGGCAGGAGAAATGGAAGCAGCTTAGAAAATACATTTGGAACTGGGTCTATCCCCCTGCCCCAAGGAAGGACTGACATTTGGAACAGAGCCACAGATGGCTAGGACCATCTTTCACACTAAGAAACACAACAAAAGGTTATGCAAAGAGCTGGGTGATGTTTCTGGTGATATTTTTCTTGTGCCTAGAGCTAGGAATCCAGCTTAGAATCTTCAAAAAAGACACTCTCTTCCAAAGAGAATCAGTGTTGTAAGTGTAGAAAGAGGGTCCCTCAGTTTCCCAGAAGACTTAGTGGAAGTTCAGCGTTGAAGGAATTAAAGGACATTAATTAATTGAATGACCATCAATTAGTAATAGTCAATGCTGTGAAGAAGCAGTTCAGAGAAAAGTCATAAAAAGGATCAAGTGATAGAAAAAGAAGTGACTTACTATGAGAGATAGGAAAGATTTAATATTTGCCTTACATGAAGAAACTTGACAGACACTTTGTTTATAGGTACAAATTCTTCCTGATGAGAAAACATATGGTACAAAAATATAACCTAGAGGGAAAAAAATGACCAAAAAAAAAAAAAAAACAAAAAAAAACAAAAAAAAACCCTAACTGAGGTCAGCCAAGTGCAATTGAGAAAGAAGCCACAGTGGTTCGGATTTTACAACTGGAATAAAGTACGAAGGAATTCTCAAGTCTTCATGCTTCCAGCTTCAAAATTTCCATCTTTATAAAAGCTGCTTTCACAAAACAGAAGCTATTAGACTCAGTGTCAGCACAAGAACAGCAGAAAGTGGTACAATGAAATACGATATGCCATGATCCTATACTTATGATCTTATACTTAAGATACTTATACCTTAATTGCTCAGCTTGCATTAAATTCTGTGGCTTTAAACACAGCATATGGAACAGCTAGCATTTAGATTAAATACCTCCAAAGGAAAACAGAATCCATAGGCCATACTGCTGGTAATCCTTTCTTGTGCTGAAAAAATCCTACTGCAACTCTGCTCTTCTAGGATGTGCTGTCCTAAGACAGGAATTTTACGACATAGATTGAAGTTTTATTTTATATGTGATATTATTCCAACTGTCTTGCCAAATTCCAAGTGTGAATAAATACAGTTCCCAGCTTTACCCTCACAGCTTCTACAGGAGAAGATATTCATCATTTCTTGTTCTATGCTGCTTTCCATGAGGAAATACATATGTAAAGCAGTGCAAAATGTACTAGAGATGATAAGTTTAATTTACAGCATAGATCCATTCCAAGCAAGAAAGAGATCATTCTGGCCTTAAACTGTTTTATAGTATGTACATATAAACTACTTCATGCTTTATATAAATGTCATCTAAATAATAAGCAAATGTTCAATTAAAAATAATGGAACAATTACCATTAATTTTTACAGGCACAAGATCAGGCCTAAATACAGGTAGGTTAGGCAATATAGTGCTTTGTGTGCTGTATACCCACAGGCAGATATTTGGATTTATGCTTTCTATTAAACTATTAATATTATTTGTATATTTTCTTCACAACTGATTTATACTGATGAAAAGATGGACATAAGAGAAATATTCTATTTGCTTTCTGCACACTGTTTAAGCCTAAATGGATTTTGCATGGATTATAGAAATTCAGATAAAACCTGTTTTTAAAAATTAAACCAATATCGAGTGCCCATAATTAAGGACACAGTCACAACCATATATCACTAGTTACCTCAGCTAAGGAGTATGACAGTGAAGATGAGAAATGAAATCCAGGGGCTGCCAGGCTAGTAGGATGAGGATAAATTCCTCTCCATGTCACAACAATGAGAAACAAAACTCAGGGAATATTTCAGCATTTTGATTCATCCTGTTTCAGAATAAACCCCACCCCCCCAAAAAAAAAAGTTCACAATCCAATATCTGACAGACTTTTGTTCTATACTACCAAGCAACAGAGAAATAGGAGTCTGGGAAGCAATGTAAAATTTATTGTAACTCCCTGATGTTGCACAGTACTATCTTTATTACACACTCCACCAGGATTCAGCTCACCCATCTTTCTTTGTCACCATCATTACTGTGAATATGTGATGAGGGATGTCTGGAAATGGAAAAGATTAAAACTGAAGGAGCAGACAGGTGAGAATAGACAAGGGTGAGTGCTTTGGGAAAAGTTCAGGCATATAAACAACTTTCGATTACTTACAAGTCTTCAAGCACTACGATGCTAATTGTTTCATTCTCAAACGTGCTGCAGGTTAACTGCCTCTTCACTTATAGTTATTAATTCACTAGAAACATTATTCTYCAGATCTATAGCATGCTACACATGAGGCTCAAGAGCCAGGAACTCTTCTCATCATTTATGTCCTCATCATTGGCCAAGTACCAACACCTGGTACTAACTAGATGCTAGATGCTAACTGGATCTGAATTTTTGGGATTCTTTTTTGCTATTACACACACAATTTCCTACCCTGAGCCCCCATCCCAGGGAGGAAATAAATGGCATACCCTTGACAGCAGTGGCCTATGTTCAAAAACAATCAAGAAAGAGAAATGTTTTGAAGAAGCTGTCATCGTTCATGATACCTGTTCCTACAGCCACTCAAAGAACCATATAAAGATTAATAAAAGGTTCTCCAGAAGTTTCAGAGGCAGACAATGAGAATTCCACATAGATAATAGAGATAATAGATGACCTGTCAGCCAGTGAATTTGAAAACTACAGTGCTCAGATCCCCTTCCATTTCTGTTTAGCTGCATAGAAGAAACCTTTTCCTGTTGAAACTCAAGATCAGGGTATGAGAAGCATTCAGAAAAAAATGGTAACTTTGGTTCAAAGCTCTACTCACGTTTCAAAGAAAGGGAGAAAGTGCTTCAGCAAAGTCTTATGGTCAGTCTTGACAGTTTCTTCTGTAGATCCCAGTGCTGGTTGACGTGATGAGCTCTTCCTTTTTGTCTTCAAACTCTGCTGATAAAACTCTCAGTCTAAAGGGAAAAAATAGTTTTCACTTATTTTACAAAAAATGGTTAGAGGTACTCTTGAAGTCATGAAATTGCCAAATTTAGGCAGGAGCTGTGCAAATTTCTATACACACATCTCAAGCCTAAGATCTCCCTCCTGAACCACACAGCTCCCCTTTGAAGTCAATCCTGATCTCTTCCTGAGGAGACAGCCAACCATGATAAATTCTGTGTAACTGCATGGGACTAGATTAATGCAAACACCAAAGGAATGTTTCTTTTCTTAAAGGAACTGTTYTTTACAACAGATTCTCTGTTCTTTTTCAAGTTGTCTTTCAAGCATTATTGTTAGCATTAGCATTTAATGAATGTTCTGCATGTTCAAATATGCACCATTTATATTAGTTTCTGGCTGTGGCTACCTTGAATTCTTTAAATTTCCTGCTACATTTCATATATTTATTATTAAAAGGCAGATGCAGCTTTCTTTGTTTAGCGTGCATAGAAAAATCCTATAGTTATTTTCTCGGAGCAAAGGATTCTTCATTCATGGAATAAAAAACAAGTAGAAAAGGGTGCTTTTTGTTTAGTCTGCTTCAAAAATTATCACATTAAGTTTCCAAAATCATATTATCCCCATATTAAGTTTAAGCCATAATCACGATTATAGCATATTTATGACAAAAAAAAACAAGTCATGAGCCCTCCTATTCCACTCTGTTCCATCCGTGCACATATACACACAAAGTTAGGATTCTAAGTATTTAAAAATATTTTAAACAATTATTTAAACAAAATGTTCACTGTTTCTTTATGTAAAATAAAGTGCAAAAAGGAGAACAAACTCATTTTTCCTCTGTGTTTACAGTGTTTCTGATTTTTTTTTAAGCTTATCACTGAAGGCACCCCAGGTTTTCACAATCACTATGCTGCCAGCACTAAATAACCAATCAACTATTTAAGATTAGCCAATAGTACACTCTACCCTTGACTGACTTATACACACGTCCCATTCATGCAATGAACTTGGTGTTCTCAGTTTAAATCAAATGTAACTAAAACCATATAGAGACTGAGAATCTAGTCTCTACATAGATTTCCTTTTTTCAAAACTAAGTAGCTCTGCATTATTTGTTTTTTCTTCTGTTTTAAATATATATAAGTTTTTGGAAACACACAAAAGTGGGTTGTGCAGCTAAAAGTGAAGGGGGGATGGTGACAATCACCAGTAGCGAGGATCAGGCTTATAAGTATCATGGCAAAGTTGGCATCCACCAGTGAATGAGCAGGATATCACAGCAGGTTGGTTAGAGTAATCCAAAAGAAGAGATCCAAGATGCTGGCTGCAATTGAGGATTTCAACAAAGGAAGGAACTGAAATCCCATGACCTTTACTATCTATTGCTACACAACTGCAGAAAAGAAATTATGAGAGATTCTCTTAAGCAACCAGCTTAGCACTAAAACTAAATATATCTCCAAAAATATTTTTCCACAAATAAATTGAAAATCTCAAAAAGAAAGAAAAATGCACAAGCAAGAAAAGGAGAAGTCAGTAGAGCAAACTTTCCAAAGACGCATTCAACTGGAGAAAATTTTTGAAAGCTTAAACAAAGTTTAAGTTTAGATTGAAAAAGTTTAGATTGGAAAAAGACTAAAAGAGATTCTGGAAAGAATAATAAGAATTTTGGATTTTCATCCATTTAAAACTATTCATTACATTAACACACACATACACACCTCAACCTACAACGCACTCTGTTATACTTAGTATATGTCTCTTAGTATTATGTTTTCATTAACTCCCTTTATGCTCTAGGTATTATACAGACAAATAAAAGAAATATATCATATCTTTTTACTTTCTTCTTTTGCGTTTTTTTTTCCTACTCAACCAGAGGAATGACTAGCACAAGGTCATAAATAGAAAGTGACTGAGTACAAATGCTTCATGGAAAGCTGATTGGAACGCAAAGTTTTACTTCTAACAATATTCATACCTCTGCGTAATTTGGAACAATTCTTTTTACTTTTTTTTTTGGCACACCACATTAGACATTTTGTTTTTCATTATGTTTTTTAACTGAAACTAGAAACAGCTGCTGTCTGATGTCGGCTGGTACATGTGGTAGTAGTGTGGGTGGAAGAAGAGATTTCTTTTTCCTTACAAAAAAGACACAACTGTGGAAAATATGAGGCTACAGAAAAGTGTTAACAGGTGATATAAAACATTTCTATGGTTTACATAGGTTAGAGAGCATAGATACAAAATTCCTCTGAATGATTCTAAGTATAGCATCTTTAAAGTACAAGGGTTTGATAACCACAACAAGCAATTAGCAGAGTAAAGAGTCTATTTTCTTTGAAATTATAATCCCCGGGGAAGGACTTTTGGGAAAAATTTTTTGGGCTACAAGAGCCAACACTTGCTCCTCTGACATATTCCAAAGCGATTATGTGGAACGGGAGAATAAAAACAGCAAAGGCCTAGCTGTCTGTCACTCCCTTGTAATTATACCTCTTCTTTTCATCTCTCTTCTCAAAGTACAAATATTTTTGGAAGTGCCACTTGGTTATTTTAAAATATTTTTGACCACTGCATGACAACACAAGCTTTTCCTCCTTTAGTTAATCCTACACAATATTGCTATAGAAGTCCCTTGAAAATCATAGCTCCATAGCTGCAAGGAAGTTTATTAACTTCCTTGTAAGCGAAAACAGGACATGGGCCTTCCAGACACCCAAGTACTGAAGAAATGGCTTCAATGGTTTCTCCTGTCAGACACTGATATGACTATGCATGTACAGAACAGCCAGAAAAAAAAAAAATAGACAAAATTAAATGTCATAAAAGACAAGGAAAAGAAACATGCTGGTATCTGTCAGGAAAAGAGCATACAACATATATTATTCCCTGTGCAAATTAAAATTGCTTCAAAAATTTCAAAGTAACACTTTGGTAGATTTATTTCTTAGTCTTCTCATCAGTGTAAATTCAGTTGCATAGATGCAGGTCTCACCACACAGATAAGAAAGCACGGAAATAATCCTTTCACTTATGTGGCACCTTCAACACGGTACAGGTTATGTATGTACAGCTCCAATGCAGGTTGCTTTCCTGCATTGTCTGAAGATTTAGGGATACATTTAGGGTAACATTTAGGTTTATGACTCTTTGCCTTCAAGGAGGCTAATCTGATTCACAGTATAAGAGAATATAAGTTTATCAGATAGAGAATAAAAAAAAACACAGAAAACATTACAAGATATGAATATAGAAAGCATTAATGAAGTAACAACCTTTTCATCAGTGATAGTAATGATCATTATGATATGGGCAGAGTTGAGACAGTATAGAGCTATATTTCTTTCTTTTAGAAACCAAAACCATATCAAAAAGAACTCATAAAATACATCAGAGAMATAATAGAAAATATTAGTCGAGACTTTCAGGCTGCAGGGATGGGATCTTGGCCTGCTGGAAACTGGTAGAATTTCTCAGTACTTTTGAATATCAGCTCAGTTAACACCGATTCTTATATTCATCCTGTACTCGAGTAGACAGCTCTAGAGGTTCTGGCAGAGACTTCACAGAAGTTTTGTAATTTTTTCAAAAACAGTTTAGTGGCTAAGTCCTCTATAGTGTTTTCTTTGAAAACTTCCATTCCATTAAAGAGGAAAATAAGCTGGCCATGCAAATATTCACCCCACCAATGATACTTTCAGCATGCTGTCACAGCTCCTTGGCATTGTGCCATTGTGCCTCTTTGGGCACAACTCTGCTCGCCCTGCAGCTAGCAGAAACCAGCATGCCCATTTACACTGATTTGGCCTGACTCACAAGCTGTTTTTCAAAAATTCACATGAAAGCAATGGATTGACATAAGGAGAGCAGGAGCATTCTGTGTTAGTCTTGCGATGTCAGCATGCTGTGGGTGGGAAGTCAGAAATCCATATGCTTTTCTGCACTCTTTTGCAACCATTTGCACCACTGCATCTCTGACCAGCTGTAAGGGGGCACACAGTAAAGGTCTGCAAAGCCACAGCACAGAGATGCAAGCAGAGAACAACCACATAGTGTTTTTTCCAGTTTCTTGTACTGTTAAGTGATAGGTTCAAAAAAATAAAATATGTTTTTTTTCCTCACAATGTATAATTATACCATAGAAAAGTTTTCTGCAGAGTATTGCAAAGTTTATGCAAGTTCAAAGATAACTAAAAAAAAAAATGATAGCAATATCTGTAAAAAATTAGATTACAAAGACTCCATCTCCAGATGAGCAGTTTTAAAAGCCTCAAGCTCTTGGGGGCTAAAGGAGTGTTTCTGGGAAATAATTGTTACCCTTGTTTTTTTATATCCTTCACTTTACATTTGCTTCTGGCTATTCTCAGAGACAGATAAAGGATGGGCCTTTGCTTCCAGGCTTCCAGGACATCCATCTTTACCTTCTTATGTCATTTAGTATAGATACAGGACTAAGAAAGGTCTTTATGGGCTCTGGAACACCTGTCCTAACCAGATCCAAGACTTAAAATTTGGAAACATTTCTCAAGAAGCAGGGGATGTTAGGGATGGGAGATCTGGTGGGTAGTGTACTTACTTATTTTCCTTTGGAGGAATGAACTGCCTGTGTTATTCTCTCCTTGCCAGTTTTACATGTGCCTTGGCAGATGGATCTCAATATCCTCTTGCAAGGCAGCCTTGCAGGACACAGAAGACTGCAGGATGTGTGGTGTCATTTCATGCTAATTAGAGCCAAATGTTAGAAGCATAGCAGCACAGGAAATTTAGAAAGCCTCTGTGGAAATGTCAGTATAGCTTTTCTTGACGTTGCTTGTCTTTTAGAGTCCTTGTCTCATCATTAAAGTAGCCTAGGTCTAACTCCCAATCTCAGAGCACTAGTTTCAACACATTGCAAATGGACCAGAAGAGAATCCCTTCAGTAAGACCCTTGGGTGTTTACAAAGCATCACCCACGTGGGAGTCTAACTCTCTGGGTTGACTGTGAGGACCTGTTCTTGGCCTGTGTTGTTAAAGAAGGCAAATTATTATAGTTCAGCCTTAAACAATAGTTGAAGTTTGGCTCCTGCCAGGGCTGGAGTTGTGCAGCAACTGCAATGTGGGCACTATGCATCCTAGGACCGGATTAATTTCCCTTAAAGATTTAGTCTAAAAGTTCTGCTACAGTACTTCTTTATGGACATCTCAAAGCCTTAAAATCAAATGCCATTATATCCCTGGATGCAACTTAGTGCCACCAGGAACTAAGGAACTCACTTAGTTCCTGGTGGCACTAAGGAACTCCAGGAACGTAACCTCTGAAAGAGGCGTCATGCTTCCACACCAGGAGATAAGAGAGTAGGCATGGGACAAGCTGTTCTGTGCCAGGGTCCAGGCAGCTGTGCAACACTAGGGAGGCTCTGAAATACTCAGGCTGCTCTGAAAGGTTTTAGTCCAGATCAGCCTTGAAGAAGCAATCTGAAAGACTATGGAAGCCTGGTCCCTAGCCAGTATTCCCTACCCCATTTTACCACAGTAATGGAAAACTCATGGCTAGCCATTCACCTTGGGCAGAGCTGCACAAGTGGGTTGTGAGGTCTGAGGGAGTGAAATAAACAGCATCTCCATGAGCCCTGTAGAAAATGTGGGTGATTGCACAACCTCAGTTCAATAGATGTGCATCTCACAAATATTTGCATATTCACTCTAATTAATTTTCCCTCAAGAAAATGGAATCTTCTGTTCATCCATACCTTTTAATTTCCWGCATTAAGCTTCCCTGAAGTGAACATACAGTTATATGTGAGTACCTAAAGACTAAGTAAAAATTAATTTCAAGTTTTGGCCCATAGTGATTTTAAGAAATCACACCTGGGCTGGAACCTTGGGTGCCAAGATTTTAGCCTGGAGCAAACTTATACAGCCAAGTTTGAAACCCCTGAAAATAAGAAGAGAGGGGGAATGTTATAATGGAAAGGCTGGCACARCTTCAACTACTGTATAGCGGCCCAAGAAGTCAATGAGGCCGAGAGTTAGAAACAAATCTGCCAACTTGAACTCTGTTCAAATAAGGTAAGTCTTGCCTGTTTAAACACTTGACTGTTTAAAAAATAAAATAAAGTTACTTTCACCTCTTCAGATATTTACCAGTTTGAAAAAAAAATACATATATATACACAAATCGACTTTCAATYAAGATCTGCTTTATCTTCTTTGTCTCATGTGATTTAGATGCTAGGTAAAATAGGATGTGGAAAGTACCTTTAAAAACTGAATTTGACCATTCCTGACCATTCCAGCACTACATATCCAGTAAAAGGCAGTATAGTCTGGGCCATTCCCCAACAATAGAGTGGCGGCAGTCTAAATATAACCATGCTCTCAGTCCCAGAACTGGCATCTAACACCAGGGGCTTACAATAACAGTGGAGCCGCCGCTGCTCCGGCAACGGCCAAGGCAAGGGGAGGGAAAGCTCTGTTTGTTTTTCAGCTGGGACCTCATTCTTCACTCAGCTGTTTGCTATTAGGACTGGAGCAGTAGCAGTGAGAAATTCATTGCTGCTTGGTCTCTGAATCCTGACACAGTAACAGCACGGATCTGACTAGCCAAATCCACAAAGGATCAAGGGAAGGGGAAAAAGAGAGCAACAAATGTTTTAGTAGTTGCCATCTCATTTATATAGCACCTTTCATCCCCAAGGAGCCTATTTACCAAGGGTCAGACTCTGCCCTTTCCTACAGAGATGGGTATTAGTGAGCACTGGAAGTGGTTCAAGGAATTTCCTCTCATTCTGTTCCCCATACCCTGTGAGCGTGACCTGTGGGACTGGGAAGTATTCCCATCAGCACGAGGGGAATTCCCTCTTCAGCATCCCTCCAGCTGTCACCTGCACCACACCTTGTGCTGGATTCCTTCCAGCAAGTCTTGCTGGGAGGAAAGATGAGGGACAAAGTGCACTGAAATTGCAGGATTGCAGGAATGTACCTTGGGTGGAGTTGCAGCTCTATACTCCTCAGAGGGGCACAAAAACAAGTAACTCAATTAAATGCATCCTGGTCCTCTGATAGGTATTGGACCCAGTTCTGCTGGCACTGACGTGAGGGGAAATTGGGGTGAATTATACTGCTGATATTTTTTGCTATCTCATTTTGGAGCAAGAGAAAAACAGGAGGATTAGATTAACTTTACCCAAATATCTCCATTTACCCAAGCAGAGTCACCGTGCCCCAGCATCAGGGGATGCCTCAGCTATAGAAGCATAGTACAGAGACGATTACATACGTGTGTGATAGGCTTAGTGAAGAACAGAGAGATTCCTCTCTGAGACTGCTCATTTGCTATTGAGAAAGAGAAAATTGCTRTCTGGGACCCTGCTTCTGTGCAGTAAGTATGTGTTACCCAAGTGGACCACAGCATTTCAGAGAATGCTTCCCAGCTGCAGCAGAGAGYGGAGCTTTGTGCAGCTCAGGGAGGAGAGCTCTGGAGGAGGAGCCTTGGCTTGGGGTCCCTGGGTACAAAGGGTGATTTCTGCTAGTCCTGCTTTAGAGCGCTGCAGCTGAATGACGGCTGTGGGATGCAGACAGCGTGGCTGAGACTTGGTGCTTAAAAGCCGATCGTGGCAGCGGAGATGATTTGCTTTCATTCTTCTGCTGCCTATTTGAAAATAAAATGGGTACRTAAGAACACAGGCACTTTTCCGCTTCTGGGGACTCCGCTCTGTCTGGCTTGTGAGCTCAGCGATAAGATTCCCAGGACTGGGAATTTTGTTTTGCAGTTCATTGCCTCCTCGTCCTGTTTACATAATGATCTCATATGCAAAACAAATCGCCCTCCTGACCTAGGCATAACAAGCTGAATGTGAGACTTGACACATAGAGTCTGAGACTGCCTGCCCACTTTATGTATTGCCCAAGACTGAAAGAGTCTTTATTTTTGTGCTATCTGCAGCTTACAAACTGCAGTGCACTTGGGGCTCTTGCCAGCGGTCACCTGTGAGCATATCCCGCTCAGCCATGCTTTCTGACTACAAGGAGTGAGTCAAATATGACCCCATAGGCTGACAAGCCAAACATGAAGGAATGCTTGATTACCTTTGAAAAAAATCAGGTAGCAAATGATTGCCTTTATACAGGTATTCACCAGCAAGCAAGCAAATTCGTCACTAGATCTATCTGTGTGTGCACACATAACCTAGGCTGACTGTGGAGGGCACACCCATAATGTAAGCAATATAAACAGCAATATCGTGATTTTCAACACTTTTTGGGAGAGATCTGTGTGCTCTGTTCCACCACTTTAGATCAGATTTTGAGCTTACACCAAAACCTGAACTCCCTGCTAAGCCATACCTTGCACACTACATAGTGGCTCACACTCTAGCTCAGATCTGGAGGAATCTAACTGGCTTACCAGCTGAGGACTAGTTTCACCTTAAGCCTTGCCCTAAGGGGTGGGAGAGACAGTGCCAGATCACTGAGAGATAAGTCAAAATGGATCTGAGCACAGACCCACTCCCCATAGAGGCTGGTGCAGTCCCAATGCACAGAAAATTCAGAGATATGAAAGAGGCATCAAGAAAGGAAAGATTTGCATCTCCAGGAACATTAGTTACAAGAGCTACTGCTCTTCACATCTACTTGCACAGCAAGGACAGCATGGGTTCTTCCTCATTTTTGTAAGAATCTGATAAATATGTAGTATCCCAGTATGCATAACTAGCACATCCTGCTAAATTGTGTGCTGACCAATTAAAAAGGTGATTTAAAAAAAAAAAAAAAAAACAGAGAGCCAACCTGACCAGTAAAAAAGGGGAAGGGAAGAGAGTTCAGAGTTTGTGTCACATTTTCTATATAAAGCTACTACATAAATACAATAAATAAGAGTCATAGTTCATCAGGACTATTCCATAAGTATCAGAAAAAGTTTATCTTTGAGCCTCAGTGACAAGACCAGTGTTCATCTGCAAAATATCTGTAGTTCAGACTGTCATATTAATATGTGACAGATATTAATTAACAAGGGTTAATTAATATTAACCCTTGACCTGTGTACACACTACTGCATCCTTCCAGCATGAAAACATGGCAACTCCCAACAGTTTAAGATAATTAACTGATCCAGAGCTTCTTCTCAAAAAGTAGCTCGCCTCTGAGTTTCTTTAGACTCCTGAATTTCTCAGTACTGAATTAGTCTTTCAATATACCTTTATTCCAACAGTTAAAGTATCCATTTCACCCTTGAGAAATAACTGGGGATTACAGCACTAAGGCACATCTGCTATGAACCTCATTAATCATGAAGGAATATTGTGTATGCCCAACATAATTTTGGCACTGCAAAATAAGGAAATAAGAACGTTCCTTCAGAAGCCATGAACACCTGGTATTCTACACAGGTTATATAGAAAGAATAGTCCACCTTAGCAGTCCACATAAAGATATAGCTTTGTAACAGCCATCTTGACTAATTTTATAGGGAAGAAAAAAAGAAAGATTTATCTACCTGCTGGCCGGTGTATCTTCACTGGTTCTCAGTTGTTTCTACACGGTTACATGGTATTTCCAAGTCCAGTGACTTCTATTGAGACTCTGCTTGTATTACAAATGTGTGACCCATGAAATCAGCTGCAGGCACTACAGCAGAACTACTTTCAAATATAAAAGACTTCTTCATGAGCTTTGAGAACACATCATTAAATTTTCTTTCAGTGGTTTCCTGTGACTAGCACAATCATGCAACCTTATCTTAACATTGTACTTTCCACTTGTACACTCCATGATGAAAATCAAAGCTTAAAGACTGCCTTCACCATGGACAGAACAAAGACCGATTTTTTAAAAATGAAATACCAGAAATTTTGACCTCCTTTAAATCATCAACTAATTAATTCTTCTCCAGGTATATATTTATTTTGGTAGCCATGCTTAGTTTATATCTGCAAATGGATCTAGACAGATTCCTATAGTCACATCCAAGCCAGCTCCTCCTGGAGAGGATGGAAGGATGGAGAGATACGAGCTATCAATCTAATTTTAGATGTCTATATGAGATAGATATAAGAACTTTTCTAGAAATGCCTATTGCTCTCCATTATCTGTTGGACAAGGCTAGGGTAACTAGCTCAGATATAAATGTCTATATTTGATCAGATGAATGCCATTACGAGCAACTCTCAAAATTACCCTTAGCAAGCTGCACATCCTTTTAGATCACACTGACTCTCAGCCTATTTTCCACTTTCATTCCCTACTTGATTTTAAAATTGAAGAACCCTAAATTATGGTGACAGTAACTTTCTTGAATGTTTTTAAGGCAGACAACCATCATGGGTCAGTTGTGCTATCCAGTTGTATCTTACAAGCTGAAAGTTTCATTTAAACTAAAAGTGTGTGAGTAAAGACAACACAGCTATATCCCTTAAAAGAAGACTGTTAATCCACTGTTTTCTTCATCAAAGGAAAATTAAGCTGCAGTCTCTCCAAAATATGCTATTTTTATCTAGTGAGGAGGGAGAGTTGCGTTATGTCAAATAATATCTGAAATGTATGGCCACTGGGGAAATAAAAACATGAAACTTATAGCTTAGTACAACTCATATTTTCATTTATGTCAATGAGCTTCAGTAACAGAAGAAATAGCTCCAGAGCAGCCCTGTCTGCAGCTGAGTTTTTTCTTGCAAATGTTCCTTATATCATGCTGAGATGATTCAGATAAAGCTGGCACCTATCCCCTGACCAGAGCTAGGCTGAGGCAGCAGTGTCTTGGCTCCGGCAACAGCACGTCTGCAGAGCGGTGCCTTACCATCCAGCAATTTACACAGCTTCACGTGCCAGCTTGTCAGGCACCATGAAGCAGAGGGCAACTTCATTGCTCTTGAGGGACAGCAACTACACACTATTTTTGTTCTAACAAATGGACAATGTTACTGCTTTATTTCAAGGCTTTCAGACAGAGATACTAAGAATTTCCTACAAAGCTTCTTGTCATTATGACAGCAAAGAAAAGCTGAAGAATTTGACACAGCTGAAATTTAAATTCCAAAAAGCAAAAGGACAATGAAACAAACCCAAATGAGTTTATTTGAAACTTAAGTTTTTTAGGACAGTCACATGATTTTTTTTTGGTTTGACTTTCTGGTCTTAACACAGGGAAACTCAGAACATCTGCATGGCTGTGTTTGCAGATAAAAAGCCACAGTCTACAGCAGAGCAACCCAAGCACAGACTCAGTATGGTCCTACTCCTTACTGTCCCAGGCCTCCCAGTGGCACACTGACCACACACAACCCACATAGTACTTGCCAGTGAATTATCACGAGCAAGAGCTCAGCAGCATGGCTCCCCTCTACATTCAGCTGCTAAAGCAAAGAAGCAGAAATGAAGTCCTTCCTATTTTCACCTTCTCTTGAAGTGGGGCAATACTCACAGAGATGGGAGTCAGTGTTCTCTCCCCAGTTCAGTTGAGGTTTCCAGTAACACATATGAAAAAGCTTCACTAATGCAATATATTTTTTCACAGTATTATTAAGCCTAGAGGCCTTATGAAGTTTTTAATCAGTACCTGATGCTTCAGTGAGACCAGAATTGATAAGAAAGCATTATTTATAGTATGGTAAGTCAGCTTTGCCATAGCAATAGACAAAGTTAATTTTATTGTTTTTCTTCCTCTAGGGCACTGTCTGCTACAGAGCCCTTCTGAGAGGGTCCATAAGCAGAGCAGCTATATGATGATTCCAGAGCAAAATTAAAACAGGGGTTATGGGAAGTGCTTTATTCGAGGGCAACACTCCCATAGTTCCCAATTCTAGCAAGAGCACCTCTTTCATTGCCTGAAACCAATGGATTGATCAGGAGCCAGGCTAACAGGCAACATTAACATGGATCACTTCATGCTGTTAGCTCACAAAATAAGCTCCTCCAAATCACCACTAAATACGGTTTGCTTTATATAGTGCTCTGTATATTTGCAACTGAGAGTGGAAGGGGGTGTTCTTGCTAGAATTGCTGCTCCGAATCTGAAGCCCACAAAAGCAGGGGACATTGCTGTAACATTGCTCTGTGCTGCAGTTTTGAGCACCCTCACTGATCTGTGGGATGATCAGGCCACTATGGAGCTGATGCTTATGGTAAAACATTTGGTCTGTAGCTGAACTGAAAAAACAGTGGAGCTCTCTTCACTGTGTCCCTTGCACCTCTGCTTAGATCCTGGGGTGCCACATGACTTTTCGCTCCTGTTCAGGACCAACACAGATGCTGTGGTCCCTGCCCCCTCAGTTGTGGGCTTGTGGGAAGGAGAGGGGGAGTGAAGTACTTTGCCATTCCTTTTAATCCCTTTATATCCTTCCCTTTAGAGGAAGGATCTTTCATGTCTGATATGTCTGATGGCTACATTTCACTCTGCCCACATAAAGTCTTCCCTGTCTCACTCATCCAAGTACATCTGATGCGAAAAATCCCCTGTGAAAATGAGGGGGAAGTCCAGGACCCCTGCCAGCCACAGGGTGAAAAGAATCAGGTATTAGAGCACATCTAATAAATGTAAATATTCAGTATTTCCCACAGAAGGTTTCTCTGTACATCTCCAGCTGTGCAGAGAAGGTGCTTAAGTTGCTCAAACTTCTCCCAGACCCTTCCAGCAGCTAAACACAATGCTGCTCCATCACAAATAAAACCTCCCTCAAACATCTGTATTTTTGTTAAGCGCTCGAGAACTGCTGCCAAACCGTTCTGCAGTGCCATCTAGTGATACAGATACATTTTAACAGAGTTTCCCTCCTAAGCTAAGGAGCATCAAATGCTCTAACCATATTTTTTTTCAGTTTTTCACTAAAGCTTCTCCTTTCTCTCCCTGAAGTCCTTTTGGTGCTCAGAGTCCAGCCAGACCATGTGCTTTATGGTATGAAGCCAAAATCCTGACTCCAGAAATTTCTCCCTCTAGACCGAGAGTTTAACACTGCTGAAAATTAATCACAGCTTCATGGTCTAGAATGAGTTTGATGAATGTAGACGATATCTCCTGTCCTTCAACAAAAACTGGAAATGCAGAGCTAGGGTATATGTGAACGCAGCCTTCTTGCCAGGGTGGTATCTGCATGGGAAGGAGACAGACACTGAATGGATTAGGAAAACAACCAGACCAGGCATGGAGGTGTGGAGAGGGCAAGGGGGCAAGACACCAGTTGGGGAAGGAAAATCTAAAACTGTATAGAGATATGAGGAGCAAGGGATGGAGCAGCGTGGGAAGAGATTTAGAGGCACAGAGAAGCAACATGAGGAGAGTTACATGTGTCTTCTGAGGCAAACAGGAGGAAGAAGGAGATCCCAGTGAAAAGGGCAGAGGAACATAAAGAACGGGAATAAGACTGGTAAAAGTATGGGTAGACAATATGGTGGAGCAATGGGAGCCAAAGAAAGATGAATAAATCCATAATGGCTCATCTGGGAAGCTGCTAAAGAGGCAGGACTAAGAAACAGGGAACAAGCTAGGAGTGGGCTAGGATGTCCAGGGCACATTTTCTGGGCAAGGAGACAGGCTGGCAGTGAGAGCCCTGAGTAAAGAGGTATGGATTAGGACTTTCTAATCTTATAAACCTATAGGATTTCAGGGTAGAAAGGGGAACCAAATGCAAGGAAGAGACCGTGGGCTATGGGGGTAAGCTCTGAGCCAGTACCACAGAGTCTGTCAAGGAACACAGGCTTTCTACAGCTATAAGTTTTTTTTCTTGACGGAAAGGTCAAAGAACACTGCCTAATGATGACTGCACATGTGGTATTTTTTTCAGTTTGGTTATTTAAATACCTAATAAATCAAATCTCTACATGCAATGTATATGCTTGAACAAATCCTATATTACATTATTAATATTTAAATAAATCTTACAAAACAATGTAAATTAAAATTTCATCTCTTGGCACACAAAGGTTATTAAGTCCTGGGTAGGATTGCTTACATGTTCTAATTCACTTCATGTCTTTAAACAGATAGATGTTCCTCTGAGAGAGAAAACGAGATTGGTCAATAAAAGAGGAATCGTCTATAGGGAGCCATGCCTCCCATTTTGCAGGCAGAACAGGATGAACAAGGCAGAAAACTTCAGGAAAGGATGAGCTCATGGCTAAGGCAGCTGGATGATGCTACAGAAAGTTGGAGTCTCTCTCTTTTCTTCCCCAGTGTGCCTAAGGGAGATGTCTAGTCTTTCAAGCAAGACTTTTCTCAGGTGGCATTCAATGCATGTTCTTTGCTTTGGGGGTGCCAGAATAAGAATCTATGTGGTTTTCAGAAAGTTGGAGACATAAAGCCATAAATAATGCCATTAAGAATTCCTACTCTGAACTGTGGTGTATATCATAAAAAAATCTGGTTAGAGGGCACAAGTTACCCAACAAAATCAAGCAAGATTGGCTTGTGCAGTGTTAGTTGTGAGCTTTCTTGTGTGTTGCCCACCAGTTTCCACATGCACAAGTACTACTTTGAACTTTCAGATAGTAGATGGTCCTGCAATCTAATCTGCTGTGATTTTTCATGAAGTTTTATAGGGCTGCAAGTCAAAGTACTAATAAATATAACTACATGTAAACTAATCTTTAATAAAACTTGTTATTGTTGGGGAAAAAAATCTTTGTCAAATTTCAGTGTAGGCTATATCACACTTTCCATTTTGCTTGGATGGAAATGTGATGTGGTGGCTCCACTGAGGAAGAAGGTAATCTCTTACAGCTTTTAATTATACCTCCAAGCACGTGAAAGAATACAATCACTTTCTGTTTCCAGTTCAGTAGTGGTAGGAACTTGGTCTACTTCTGAGTATCAAAAGGAAAAAAACTGTGAAAGAATGAAAAACCACAATAAAATCAGGGGGTATTTTCCATCTTGCACGGCTGGTTTCTCAGTATTTACATTACATAATATACAGCTACTAAAATTACTGTATCTGATTCCAGAGAAGCTTCCGGAAACCAAATTATTTAGTGGATAGAAATGAATGCTAACCCAATCATTTGAAACACTAGCTAATAACATAGAAGTTTATTCTACCCAAGGGTGTAATGGATGTGTATCCATCATACTTGAGAAACATTCCGATGTATGATTGGTTCAGCTTGATAGGCATGTTTATAAAGGCTTTCTTCCTAGGATAATTGGGTGGTTTTGGTTTGGAGGAATAGAGATATTTTTAAAGAATTCTAGGACAGCATAAAACACTATGGAGATTTGCTATGGGGAGTCAAACCCTGAGGAAATGAGCAAAACACAGAAAGGAGAAATGAAGTCATCAGTCTCAAATAGCCAAGAGGCCTTTCTGGGTAGGCTGTGGTTGTCATAAAAAGGTCCATGGCTGATGGTAGCTGTCTACCCTCACCAACACTATATGTTCCACTAGTCTTTGGTAATTGTGTAAACTCACCAGGCTTGCCTCTGATTTGCCCATGCAGTCCTTCCCATTGAGTAATAGAGATCTGCCAGAGTGCTCTCTGTGAATTGCAAAGTCTTTACAGCTGACATGGAGGCTAATGGCCAATAGTGATATGTGAAACCCACAGATGGCAAGTAGTCCTTGCTATGTGCAATAGAAACACATTTAATTCTCAAGTCCAAAATACAATTAATCAACAGCAAAATAATTCAAATGTGACAGGTTTACTTGACACAGTACAAGTCCTTGACACAAGGAAGGAAGCTGGAGAGGGAAGCTGGAGAGGGCATTAGATTCCTTCCTTCCTTCCTTCCTTCCTTCCTTCCTTCCTTCCTTCCTTCCTTCCTTCCTTCCTTCCTTCCTTCCTTCC
>NW_020456298.1:21574-48941 GCF_003342845.1 Nothoprocta perdicaria
TCTTTCTTTCTTTCTTTCTTTCTTTCTTTCTTTCTTTCTTTCTTTCTTTCTTTCTTTCTTTCTTTCTTTCTTTCTTTCTTTCTTTCTTTCTTTCTTTCCATGACTAAGTGGCAAGTCTTGTCCCCATTTGAGGCTCTGGCATAGCAATGTTTCCAAGGCATCAGCATGTCAATGGCTTTGGGCCACAGAAACTAAGTAGTGTTTTTTCTTTGGTATCAGTGTTGCTCTGCTTTTTGCTGGGAGTCATGTTTGCAAAATTCAAAATAGACAATTCTTACCCACACATCTGCTTTCACTTAGGAGAAAATCACATCAAGAGAAAGGATAGACTCCTTGCATTTTATTTAAATCTTCCACCCATTCCTCCTACCTGAAAACCTACCTGAAAACCTGTGTTGGTTTAATCCTTGCAGATTTCCTTTAGTCCTTCACTGTAATGGCAACGGGTAGCTAATAAAGAACTTTGGGCAAAAAATGTAACCAGCATAAGAATGCTTACCCTGTTTAGGAATAAGTTTAGAGGTTTCCTGTTCAAGGTGCCAGCACTCCAAACTCTCTCAGGCAATGTCACTAAGGACCTACTGGTTTGCCAGGAGGAATTGTATCCTGGATGCAGATGAAGATTCCATGAGCATCAAAGTTAGATTCATAGGCCTATGGAATACCAAAAGAGCGGCAAGTAAAACTGTTATCCAACTCAAACTGTCCAGAAATAAGGTTAGACACTATCAAGTGTCAGAACTTACATCTGAGAAATAACTTAATTATCCACTATCAGGAAAATGCTGTGTGAGGTTTTACAAAGTCTAAAGTTGTTAAAAAGAGGTCAGATGGTAAACAGTCTCACAATTAAGCTACAAGATATGGTAGCTCCAATCCTATAGGTATTCATGAATCCTTAATAGCTTCTGTGCTTTCATTTTGGACCACCCCAAAATCTGTCATTCAAAATCAAGGAGATTTTTAGAGAGTTTGTTCCAAGTACAGAGTTATGCTAGATTAACATCTGCTAACTCCACCAGGAACTCAGGTCTACTTTTCACATGCCAAGCATTTCCTCCAACTTCACAAATATATAGAGGCACATATTCCATTCTGAACAAGCTCATTACAAGCCGAATTGCCAAAGAAGAAACTGGATCTCATGTGCCATCATTGAAAACATCCTTGGAAACTTGCAGAGACAGGTTCTTGATGTGAATTGTGTCCTGCTATAAGGCAACAGTTCCACAGATTCAGAGACTCATAAAACATTATTTTCCAATAGGAAAAAAAGTAGTATCTTTGCAAATGCAGGACAAATAAGGGCTCATTTTGCAACAGCACATGAGCTGTAGGAGCAGAAGGAAATACAGGTGAGTCTGCTGCAGAAACTTCTTGATAAATCTCATTCTGAAGTGTAGCTTTTCAAAAGAAGCAAAAAATAAGATCAGTGAGTATAGGTTTATCAAGTGGCTGTTACATTAGTAATCACATAGCTTTTCTCATCAGATCATTAGTCAAATGCTCAATAAAGAGCCTCAAAATCTCAAAAAGACAAAGTTAACAGGAGAAAACATTACCAGTTTTAAAATTTCATAGGCTCTCCAAAATAAAAACCACTTACAGATAGACAATGATTTTATTCAGTTATGAGTTATCTCTTAATATCACATTACTAATTTCTGAGTGATTAATGTTGTCCTAGGAAAAGTCTAGTGTGTAAAATGTTCAATCAAAGGCAAGAGTTCAGTCATTCCTCTGAGCCTGGCATTATCAGCAGTGTTATATGCCAAGTAGCCATAACCAGGCAGGGTATCTGACATTCCTGCTGCAACAAGTAATTGTTTTTATTCCAGCTTAGATATGACAATAGCTTTCTTGTCTCATTACATAAGAAAAAAAAATCTGAAAAAAAAATGTGAAAAAACATGCTGTATCTCCTCATGACCCAATACTCTGAAGTCTCTTTTTCCCTTGAGGCATTTTTTGGTAAAACTCTGGAGTTTTACACATAAAAATGCCAGAATGTGCAGTTCTGGGCTGCTCAGTATAAGAGGGATATGGAGCTTTCTAGAGAGAGTCTAGCAGAGGGCAACAAAGATGACTGAGGGACTGGAGCATCTCTCCTATGAGGAAAGACTAAGTGAGCTCAGCCTGTTTAGCCGAGAAAACTTAGAGAAGAGGAAGGTTGAGGGGATCTGATTAATACATGTTAGTACCTGAAGGGGGAACGTAGGGAGGAAGGGGCCAAACTCTGCTCAGTGGTGGCCAGTGACAGGACAAGGGGCAATGGGTGTAAGTTAAAACACAGGAAGTTCCATCTCCAGGTGAGGAAGAACTTCTTCACTGTGAGTGTGACAGAGCCCTGGAACAGGTTGCCCAAAGAGGTTGTGGAGTCTCCTTCTCTGGAGGTCTTCAAAGTCTGCCTGGATGCCACTCTGTGCCACGTGCTCTGGGTGTCCCTGCTTGAGCAGGGGGGTTAGACTAGATGATCTCTAGAGGTCCCTTCCAACCTTAACCATTCTGTGATTCTGTGACAACCCTATCTTCTCAAGGAATCTAACATGATGTTAACACAAAAGGATGTTAAATAATGAGTAAAAGTGTGTCCCCTGTCATACTTTGTTTTGTTGAGCAATATTTAGAAGTAATTAAAAAAAAAAAAAGTGTCCTGATACACTTATCCTTCAACTTAGCAAAGCACATTGCTCAGCATATGAACGTAGCAGCAGCAACTTGGAAAATGATGACAGTATAAAGACTGTCTTTATACTATATATTCTGAGCTGACACTGTTGCCCATGTAGTAGAGCTGTGATTTTAGTTTGGGGCATCTGAAAATGCAATAAACCACTGCTGCACACCATTAGAGAGGAAGAATTCCCACTTCTTAGTTTAAGAAATGATCCTTCCACTGATCTGGAGATAAATAGCACTCTGAGCTGTAACTTGTGAAGGAGTTTTCACATCCAAAAAAATGAGATACATGTTAAGAGAAAAGGGTTATTTTTCTTCTTTAGATTTTTTCTCCAACTGGACTGTTGGAACTAGTCCACAGAAAAGTATTAACAGGCTTGGTGATGCAGAGGTGGTCATGGGTGTCTAGATGATATGCCTGCAGTTTATCACTCAGAGAGATCTGCTCTTTTAAAATTTTATGGCAGAGGCCTTCTTTGGGTAGCAACATGAGCTTTACATTTTCAGGTCTGCTATAATTGTGAGAATCCAATATATCCTTAACTAGGGTAATCCTACTTCCAGGGAAGTGTCAGGGTGGGAGTTAGGTAGGAGGTTACCCTAACATCCTTGGGAGTAGAGTCGCTATATTCCTGTGGAAGAAACTATTTCTTCCTTTTCTGGTGCTAGAAAAACTTATCAGGGTTCTGATCTTGGCTCTATCAAGGCTCTATCTCTCAGATATTCAAATGAGTAGCAAGGATTAATTACAGTTACCACAACTGAAAAAAGAAAAAAAAAAGGAAAAAGAGGAAGCATTAATGCTTTAGTCCTTAGTCAGTCTTGAACAGATAGGTTATCATCCACCTGTCTTCAACAGGGCTTTTTGCAGCTTTCTCTGCAGAGGCCTACTCTGATAACAGACTGAAACTATTCTTCAGGCCATAAGGAACTTCGGGTGATTCAATTCAGCAACTTTTGTGTTTCATTTAGAAGTATCAGTAGTACCTGCAGCTGTGCGGAAAGACCTCTTGTAAATCACAGGCCTGCTCTAGTCATTAGGATCTCAGATGTAGATGCATCCACTAGCAGCAGTAGCTCTTCAGCTTTATCCTGTCTCATCTTTATGCAGTACATGGGCTTGTCCATTAGCTAAGCAAATAACACTTCAATATGTCATGAATTACCTTTTGCGGTTATCCCTTGTAGCAAAAAAAACACATACCATGTTTCTTTTCAACAAATCTGAGCAATAAATTTAGTTTATTTTTGCCTCTTGTTTTAAGAAAATTGCATCTCTGTAGAAAGAGCCTCAGCAATCTGGAAAGACAGAGTTGGCTTCACACCAATAGCACAGCAAGAAGGGCTGCACAGTTCATCCAATAAAAGATTTTCATTAGAAACAAACCATCTTCCAAACACCATTTTTTGTTCACATATCCTGAAAATTTACACTTATTTTTCTTTCTTCTTACAGAAAAACAAACCAAAAATATGGCCAAAAATATGGTTAAAAGCACTTGCAACATGTAGAATTGAGAAGATAATTCTCTTCCAAGTGAGGAGAATGTCCTCATGGCTTTTTGTGTCTAGTATCTGGGGCAGAACCTGAGTCCAGCCTCTGTCCTTAGAGGATGAGCTCAAGAGATGGGCAAAGGGGGAGGAGAATAATTCTCCATCCACAGGGACTGCAGACTTATCTGTCCATGGGCACTGGAGCCCACTGCAACCCGTAGGCCCAGAAAGCTTCCCCAGGTAGCCGGGCTACATGCTGGGAAGGTGTGAGAAAGCCCATCTCCTCCTGCTTTTCAAAGGAAAAATCAACTCCCATTTTAAGGATCCTGCTACGATTACAGAGGCCAGATCTGCTTCTTAAGTGAAGGTTTATTCCTGACTTGTGAAATTGTATGACATAATTATTATTTCTATACTAGCTATATATTTAAATATTTTCTTATCACCATGTTAAAACTATTATTTTGGAGGACTTTTTTCTCTGTTCTCATCCTCTCTGTAACGTATATTTTTTGTTACAGTTTTCTCCTCTCAGCATTTTTGTTTGCGAAGAAGACCATCAGAAATAGAAATACAGGTGTCTAGCTGACGTGTACCTTCAAAACTCACCTCAAATTAGCACAGATCCAGGGTCCCTCCTCACCCTGTCTGACCCATTTCAAGTTGCACATCACTACTGGGGTTAAGCCAAAACTGCAATGGGCCAGAGGAATTTGTGATCTAACAAAATACATGAAGAAGAAAAGTAAAGACAGAACACTTTGCACCTCTATCCACATAACTACCTAGGAAAGCACAAAGTTTAGTGAATGCACTAAACCAATTCAAGCAGTTCCAAGTCCCTTGTGCACAGTCCTGCATCATTTTATGAAGAAAAAACACTGTAGTGGGTGCCTTGGAAAACATTGTTCAGGAAGGGAATGTTATAAGATAGCCTAAAGTATAGAGTGAGATGCTCACTACTCATTCCCTTATAACATGTGCTGTACAGCTCTGCAATGGTTTGAGAATCATACAAATCTTCTGAGTTTCCCCAGCAAGGACCAACCTATGATCTCATTTGTGCACAGATGTAATGGGTGAAGTGAACACTCCAGGCTGGCTGATTATTTCAGAATCAGAACTGATACAGCCATTTTTTCTATGTATGTGAATTTCTGTTTGAATCCTTTTAATAGGCGTTTCTAGCTACACCCTCAGGAGGATGACTGCAAACATTCTTCTCCTATGACTGGCATATATTAATTTATACTGCTCTATGGTGTACTAATTCTTTTAGGATTGTAGTCCTTCCCCATCCTTTTACATTCTATTACAGAGGAGAATAAGGGCTCACTGGATGAATTTCCAAAAGGGTGGACAAGTTTATTATTGCTAATAATATTTTCAGCTACAAAATTAAATCATCTGCACAGCCAAAGCTTCTGCTTGAAGGAGGAGGATCCCACATTTGGGACTGTTTCTTGCTCTGTGTAATGCAGATAGAGTCCCCAGCTGTTTCCCAGAAAGGAATTCAGTCCCTTCTGGCCTTGAACAGCAGACAGAGTTGGCACTTTCTTCTTCCAGGCATTTAGTACTTCTCTGCTGCCTGAGACTCCGGAAGGACATAGAGACAAGGAAGACAAGGCAAGGGGCAAAAACAGAGTGGGAGAAACCAACCTCRGTTCCCTGGATATTGTGCTTGCTCCATAGTAGGACTTGGCTCACCTGAAAGGACAACCAGCTGTGGTGGATCAGGCTGTAAAATGGTTGACACATGGGGGCAGGAAGGGTTTCCAGGATGACATACAGCTACAATGTCACTCTGTACTTTTGCCCTGCTTTACTCAGTATGTCTTTATCTGTTTCTTCTGAAGCACTGAGTATTGGCAGGCGCTGATAGATCAGAATGATCTTCTGCAATGGTAAAACTGGTTTATATCCCTACTACCTGCTCCCACCTCCATCACTCATATTTGTCCCCAGGCTGTAGCTGACCACCTTTCAACCCTCCTCCCTCCCTATCTCCTCCCCAGGGAGAAGGGTTTGGTCTGGGGCATGTCAGTGGTCATATCCAGAATGGTGTCACACAGATACTCGGCAGCACAGCTGAAGTTGTAGTGAGGTGTGACTCAAGAGCAGCAATCAACCTGCAACTGAGTAGAGCCAATAGATACTCTTATGTTGGCTTCATAGCTTGAGGAAACTTAATATGTAACAATACCTGACAATGGAAATTCTGGTGTCTTCTACATCAGTATAAACACAAGGTTCATGCACCAGCTTCAGAAGAGTTCTCCTTATATGCACCTTCTGCTGAAAGCCATTTCTGCTAAAGTATGTATTTGCTTGTCATACTGTTTCTGGTTTAGCAGTGTCTTTGGGAGTATTATTCATCCTAGAGAGAATCTCCAGGCATATGGAGGAGAAGAAGCTGCTGAGGAGCAGTCAGCATGGATTCACCAAGGGGAAGTCATGTCTGACGAACCTCACAGCCTTCTATGATGGGGTGACAGGCTGGCTGGACGAGGGGAGAGCCGTGGATGTTGTCTACCTGACTTCAGCAAGGCTTTTGACACTGTCTCCCATAACATCCTCATACGGAATCTCCGGGACAGTGGACTAGACGAGTGCACGGTGCGGTGGATYGAGGGCTGGCTGGATGGCAGAGCTCAGAGGGTGGTCATAAATGGGGCCGAGTCCAGCTGGAGGCCTGTGGCCAGTGGTGTCCCCCAGGGGTCAGTACTGGGCCCAGTGCTGTTCAACTTGTTTATCAATGACCTGGACGAGGGCACGGAATGCACCCTGAGCAAGTTTGCGGATGACACCAAGCTGGGTGGATTGGCCGACACTCCGGAGGGCTGTGCTGCCATCCAGAGGGACCTGGACGGGCTGGGGGGTTGGGCAGAGAGGAACCTCATGAGGTTCAATAAGGACAAGTGCAGGGTCCTGCACCTGGGGAGGAATAACCCCAGGCATCAGTACAGATTAGGGGTGGACCTGCTGGAAAGCACCTCCACGGAGAGGGACCTGGGAGTCCTGGTTGACACCAAGTTAACCATGAGTGAGCAGTGTGCCCTCGTGGCCAAGAAGGCCACTGGGATCCTGGCCTGCATCAGGAGGAGTGTTGCCAGCAGGTCAAGAGAGGTGATTCTGCCCCTCTACTCAGCTCTGGTGAGGCCGCACCTGGAGTACTGTGTTCAGTTCTGGGCTCCCCAGTATAGGAAGGACGTGGAGCTTCTCGAGAGGGTCCAGAGAAGGGCAACCAGGATGATTAAGGGAATGGAACATCTCTCGTACGAGGAGAGGCTGAGTGAGCTGGGCCTGTTTTCTCTGGAGAAGAGACGGCTCAGAGGGGATATGATTAATATGTATAAGTTCAGGAAGGGAGTATGCAGGGAGGAAGGGGACAGGCTGTTCTCACTGGTGGCCAGCGATAGGACGAGGGGTAATGGCCACAAGCTGAAACACAAGAAGTTCCGTCTCCAGGTGAGGAGSAACTTCTTTACTGTTAGGGTAACAGAGCAGTAGAACAGGCTGCCCAGGGAGGTTGTGGAGTCTCCTACTCTGGAGGTCTTCAAAACCTGCCTGGATGCCACCCTGTGCCACATGCTGTAGGTGTGCCTGCTTGCGCAGGAAGGTTGGACTAGATGATCTGTAGAGGTCCCTTCCAACCTTAAATAAATATTCTGTGAATTATAAATCATCCAACKAGAATACTGAAATTACAGAATCTTCAGTAATGTGTAGCATTATTGTTAATTTAGGATATTGCAAATACCTGTTAATTACATGTATGCAGTGATGGCTCATCATTTAAGAAAAATTCTAACTGTTCAGCCAAAGAGCTTTCATTATGAGGTTGCTTTCTTTCTGGAGTGTGAAAGTATTTTAAACCAGCTACAGATCAAGTCAAGTTTAAGTTTATAACTGAAATGTTATAATGTTATTCTGCTCTTGGAAGAAGAAAGCAGTCATTCTAAATCCACAGTATCAGTAGCAATTTTGCATTAATTCCAATGTGTGCACTTCTTGGGATTCTATCTGCTAGAGATAGGCAATGTTTATAGCTTAATCATAGACATTTGCTACTAATATTAATCTGTTTATGCTTATGACTCAGAACACTTGGTTGCCAGAACACATGGAAAAAAAAAAAAAAAAAGTAAAGGGCAGTGTCAGTGAGTGCAGTCACTTTGTTAGCAGAATAGCAGAACAGGATGGAGAAGGGAATGGATGGAATTCAATTTTAGTCATTGAATTTATGGTTATTTATTAGGAAATGTTGTATTGTTTGTCTCACAGCATTACTTAGCTGAAATCTCTGCTGAGCATTGTGCCAAGAGATAGTCCTTGCCCTCAGAAGCCCTCACAGCCCAACCAGGCATGAATCATGAACTGTCTTCCAGGGAAGATCCACAAAGTCCTCAGGATGTAATTGTTCCCATAGGAATTGGCTGGTGCATCCATGAGCAGGAGTCCCAGCTCAGCCCAGGAGCTCTCAAATTGCACACAGGTTCCCCACAGGAAAAAGTGGCCGGTGGCACCAGGAGAGGACCAAGATTTGCTGACATCYAGGCTAGTGCCTATCAGTGATGCTGAAAGCAGTGTCATGTAAAGAAAGGACTGATCTCCTACCCAGCTTCAGTGCTTCATCTTCCTGATGGAACTCTCCCTTATTCACTTGTTATGGACAACTTCAGGTCCATCTCAATAGTGAGCATAAGAAAAATGGTGTACAAGAAATGGACATTAGCAAGCGACATCCCTTTAATTTCTGGACACTTCTCACTTGAAGGAACAGGATCTTTCAGGTAAACTTCATGGAGCTGCTGCAAAACATTACAGATATTAAGAGATGCAAAGAAACTAATTTTTACCCTTCCGCAGCAGACTGGATTCTCTAAGACTCCATTTCCCCTTCTACTGAGACAGAATTTGTTTTATTCACCTCAAGAGACAGGGCACAGTGTGATCTACCAGATACTGAATTCAAACAGCATTTTTACATTGGATCTATTTTTCTCTTCCCAGACATCCATTACTTTGGGCATACCATGGAATAAGAAATCTACCTCTGAACCTTTATAAGAAAAGTTGTGTCCTGCACTCCTCATCCAGGGTCTTCCTCTTTTATTTTCTACACTGAGCTTTACAGAGGTAGCATTTTGATTTTCTCTTCAAGCCTTCCTGCCACATGGGAACTGCAGAGACTTTCCTCAGCTAGACTAATTTTCAGAGTTTTCAAGATTAAAAATACGTACGTAAGGAAACAAAATAAAGGAGTTCAAACAAACGCCAAAATACAGCACAGAAGCAGATGGATATTAACTGAAATATAAACAAAGTAAGCCATGTGTCTAACTGAACAGAGTGACTGGTTGGTTACACAACATTCAAAACAAGCACTGGGCTGAGGATTCTCAGTGTGTTTGTTCCTCTGAGTCATAAGTGTATCAGACTCCGTGGRAAAGGCCAGCCAAAGGAGATAGCTCTCCTCTGTTTCATTCCATGGACCGTAAACTGTTCCTGAAACAATTCCCGTACATGTTCTTAAATGATAAAAATTAGAAGAATCAGATCTGGGTCACAGGGAGTACATCAGCATCCCATAATCTTGTTTACTATCTCCTTCCCCTGAAGTTCATTATTTTCGGGTGACAATTCTACTGTGTTTTGTTTCCATTTATACAAGACGACTTTCTTTATATCACTTGAAAAAAGGATGTGTCAAACACAGAAATAATGCACAACAATTTTGGATATGGACATCTCCAAGATAGGCTGGAATCTGCAGATACCACCTGTCCTAATCTTTTAGCTAGATAATTAGGCTCCCCATAAAGTACCAAGAAAGGCAAGGCTGAGTTAGAGCAGTCTGCCAATGAGTTATTCTTTGCATGTGTCAGACCCTTATGGCTACTGGTACAGGGCACCAAGTTCCAAAACTGTTCCCAAACATGAATCATTATTAATTCACTGTGAACTTGTAGAAAATTCTTTGATAAGTCAAATTACTTCTAAATTCTAGATCTCAGAAGCATATGAAATGTCTTACTAATATAGAGACTAAACAAATTCACAACCTACTGTGTACAGTTATGCACAAAAAGCTGTACACTGGGAACATGTGAGTATGGTACATGCATATATGAATAGAAATCTAGACCTGCCATTAGTCCTTAGGCTATGAGTTTCTTCATGCTTCAAGACATGCACTTAAATGAATTATTTGCTTAATGATAAATCTTTGGGTTTCTTTTTTTTCATTGCAAATACACAAAATGAAGGCAGAATGCATAAAAAGAGGATGTAGGAGTTTTTGTGTTTTTAGGACTTAATAAGGTAGAGAGATTAGCAAAAGTAGATGATATAGTGTAGCATAGGGCATAGAGCACAGGGCATGGCGTTCGGAAGATCTCGCGATGTCACGRGAGTTAGGTGCATAATTAATTTAGACAGTTTACTGATAACCCCATGCCATACAAGGCGAAAATTTGAAATTAGTGTCCCGATTGGGCAGTAGGTGAGTTCGCACATTACAAATGGAGTATTTAGGCAAACTGAACTACGCAATAAACGCCATTTGCCGCATCCTCCACATTGGTGTCAGTGCTCTGTGGCCCTGGGGCACAAATAACCCCAGATCAGTCCAGCTAGCGAACGAGGCATGCCGACCCCCTTTTACGGCAACAAGAGGAACATTCTCATAACAATATTTGTGAAAGAGTCTGTCTTAATTAAAAACCTTGCCTACTGGAACATTTCTCAGTGATCTTAGCCACTGACCAAAACTGGTCCGAACTCTGTGCCTGATGTTTCTTAAATATCAGGACAGGGAAAAAAAGGCACTTGCTACAGTGCCTAAGAATGAGCTAGGAGAGGGAGAGAAGTGTTTCCCTGGCTAGCCCCTCTTTGAGGTACTAGAACTGTCCAAAAGCAGAACCAGTCTCCATCTGTGCGAATGCTGCCATCAACTGAATAACGTGTCTGCCTGCACCTTTGCTTCCTGCCTAAAATACCTCACAGCAAGGCTCCTTTTGTTTCTGTGTTCTGATATGTCAGAGTCCTCACCCGGCCAGCAGGTTTCCTGCAGAAAAGGAAATACATACTCAAGAGGAACTATGCTGCAAAGCCAGCCAGGACAAGGTCTCAGTCTTGTCAGCCTAGGTCTAGGAACAAAACTTTATACATTTGTTGCCCTAGTAATTACTTAAGATAAGAATTGACATTCATGACTATTATCTTCACATAAAATAGAAGCCATCTCCCACTTACAGGTTCAGAGCTCCTTTGAAACCTCAGGCTGTAACTGTGTGGACATTCATRGAATCATAGAATCATTATGGTTGGAATAGACTTTGAAGGTCATCAAGTCCAACAGTAAGCTTTTCAACACCATGCCTGCTAAACCATGTTTCTAAGTGCCTGATGAACACATTTCTTGAGCGCTGCCATGGATGATGGCTCTACCACTTTCTTGGGCAGCCCATTCCACTTTTGGGAGGGATTTATTTAAAAGAGAGTAATAGGAATGTACTATTTCCTAATATATCATATATATATGATCATACATATATCATATAAAAGTATATCATACACCTATATCATATATTAAAGTATTTTCCAAACACACTCAGAGACACAAATAAGATACTGATAAGATTCATCTTATTTCTAGATACATGGATTAAAGATTTGGTGCTATTTAACAACTGTAAAATAATTGTAAACAGTGTTGATCTTTATTCTTTTCCAATTTTTATTTGTTTTGATGATAGAAACAGAATAAATTCCCCCCAAAATAAAATGGTAGTAATGGTAGTTCTATTTTGTGTGTATGTGTGTGTGCGTGTATCACAAAAGCACACCAGTAATTTTTGCACCCATTTCATAGCTTCCTTGTGGACAATATTTGGCTCAGATGTCTATGCTGTAGCACTCAGTGAATGTCACTGCATTTATATACTCCAAGTAATGCAGTGTGTAAACAGGAACATCACTGCTCAGTGTCCTAAAGATTTTCCTACATTATCTCACTCGTATCAGCCTTCCTCTGAATACAGAAACAAATCCTGATGCACTTCCAACATACTTTTCACTTCACTTCCTACCGTGATCTTAAAAAAGACCTTCTGCAGGGGTGAGAGTTACACTATTAGGGCACACACATCAGTCTGTTCCACATACATAATTCCCAAATTTAGTTGCAACTCCTTTTTGTATGGATTTTCATTCTCTGAGTTCAGCTCCATCTTCAYTGTCATGGAGCATTTTCTGGATGAGGAAAGTTACCAGAACAGATCTACTGGATTTATTTTTATTACAGTTATGCAGATTCACTGATCTATCAGGCATCCCTTTCCTGTGGAGGTGAGGGAATAGGGTTGGCACCAGACATCGATTTTACAGCAGCAACCCCAGGGCCGTAAAAAAATAGATTAGACTTGCTTTCTAGCAAGAATCTCAGGGGCAGACATGCAAGCTGAATGATCAGTTTCCATTTTTCCTGCTGTTTCCACACACACACACAAAAGTAGAAACCTCCATTGTACACACACATACCATGAAAGCAGAGATCAGCATTGACACTTGATGTGGTTTCARAACTGCAGAAGCAGACCCCAAAGGTCTTTTTTATTTGGCAGGCAACATTTTTTTCCTTCAAGAAAAGAAAACAGATACAAAGCTGGGACTTCAGTTGCAGCAAAGAGAGAGAAACAAGGTATGGCACTGATCATTTAGGGGTTGGGGATCTGGAGCTGACCAAGTCCATCTGGGATCCTGACTATTTTTTGAGTGGTTCCCTGTACTGAATGAAAGGAAGAAATATAGTAATCTCTCTCTTGCTCAAAAAAAAAAAAATTTCACAGTATTTTCCTGAACATTTATGCAAACCATTTATGTATTAGTTTGGATAGTTAAATAAAATTTAAACTATCCAAACCCCAAGCAACGCAGTCTGTAAACAGGAAGAGTCCAKAAACAAGTTTTAACTGGAAACAATAGAAAGTTTTGACTTGAAGAAATATTGAGATCACAAATTGTCTTCTTTTTGCACAAGCTTCTCTGAAAGATTTGCATATGTTTTTAAGCTTTTCATCTTTTTATTTCAGAAAATATTCCTCCTATTTATAAAGGAGAAAACCTTTCTGATTCATTTCCCACCAAGCTCTGTTTTCAAATGTGATGTTGGGACAGACTTAGGAAGTACAGAAGTGGTTTGCCCATTTTAGATATGAAAAAAAAGATATAGATGAATTTAATATTCCTCAGTATTGATCACTGCAGTGACTGGCAAAAAGCAGAAAGGTACCACTAAACAGAAGATGCTTAATTTATGTTCAACTTCTCGGTCTTTCAATCTTTGCTAAAACAATCTCAAAACATAGAGCAAAAACATTCATCACAAATGAACTAAAAAAGCAAATCTAATAATAAAGCAATCTAATAATAATGTAGTCCTCTTCAGAGTTCTCCTATTTGTTCAGCAATATCCATCACAGAATGAAACTGGGTAAATCTGGGAGTTTTTGGCATGTTTCTTAATAGCTGTCTCCAGCTGGTTCTCTCAAATCACCCAAAGCAGAGTAAGAATTCTAAGTCTGAAAAAGCAGAAATGTCCAGCTTTTCTATTTTCCTTAAAAAAAAAAAAAAAAAAAAAGGGAAAAGAAAAAAAGAAAAAAGTCAGGCTGCTATTTACACTTTCAACAAAGATAATCAAAGGAATTTGTATCTTTTGTATCTCACATCAAAACAATTCATGACTTCTGCTTGAATATATTTAGCCACATCTGCTTTGTGTCTTGCTTATCTTATGAAGTCTTTCTGATTCTGAGTATGTGGCTGATGTCCAGGATGCCTTTCATCTCAGAACCTGTACTTGTTTGTGCTGAAAGATGAGCCAACATTCATCATGGATCTGCACAAACATACCTTCCCTAGAATCCTCTTTGCAGAGGCAGAAGTTGTACATTCCTTGTCCCCAAAGAAAAGATCTAACACGTATGCTTTCTCAGGGAGACAGAGGTATCCAGAGAAATAAGCTGAAGAGTGAATGTTTTGTTAGAAGAACGAGCAAGTGATGCTTTGAAATCATAGACTGAAATCTACAAAAAACTATTATGTAGAACACAGTGATAAACAAAATGACTACTTCTGAGTAGCCAACATTGTCAAGTAGGAAGTACAAGTAAAGAAAGGAAGGTAACCCATCTAAGATTCATGGTTTTAGATATATGTGTCTACCCAAAAAAAAAAAAGAAAAAGATTCTGAAAGCCACCAACTTTTGCTCAACTCCTATTTGAAGCCATGGGAATGCTTGCCATTCCCTTGCCAGTTCCTTGATCACCAGCACACTCCTTTTGAGATTGTCAGAAAAAATAGCAGAAGGCTTCCTCTGGAGTAAGCTTAAAGTCTAAAGAAATAATTATGAAAGACAACCAGAACTATGTGTGAGTCTACGCAGTGGTTTTACTGAAAGCCTTAATAACATTTCCTGTATAAAGTAATCTTATGGCGTTCTACGCATACTAATGGTCATATGTGTTTTCCCCACAGGAGGAGAACTAAAATTGCTAACCACTAACCTCTTCCAACACAGCATACAAATGAGTAATGCTAGACCATAAGAAACTAATGGGAAAGTTGCAGTAAGTTCAGAAACCAACTTCACCAACAACAAAGCATTTATAACAGGGATAAGGAATTCCTTCTCTCCTTAGAGTAGGAAGAAAAAGTGAAGCATCTACTTGCTGAAACTTCGGATTCTGAATTTTTTATATCACTTACACAAAAAGTTTTTGCAAGCGTAAACACAATTGATAAGAGTCCGTGAACAACTGCCTGATTTCAAAATATGCTCTGATGAGCAAGTAAGGGGGAAAAAAGCCATTAGGAGCTGATGATAGAATCACAGAATCACAGGTTAATATTGGAAGGGACCTCTAGAGATCATCCAGTCCAACCCCTCTGCTCGAGCAGGGTCACCCAGAGCATGGGGCACAGGGCGGCATCCAGGCGGGTTTTGAAGATCTCCAGGGAAGGAGACTCCACAACCTCCCTGGGCAGCCTGTGCCAGGGCTCTGTCACCCTCACAGTAAAGAAGTTCTTCCTCACATGGAGATGGAACTGCCTGTGTTGCAGTTTGTACCCATCACCCCTTGTCCTGTCACTGGCCACCACTGAGAAGAGCTTGGCCCCTTCCTTCCTACATTCCCCCTTCATGAACTTATACATGTTCCTCATATCCCCTCTCAGCCTTCTCTTGTCCAAGCTAAACAGGCCCAACTCAGTCTCTCAATGACATTATGATCATTGACATAATCATGACATTATGATCAAAGATGCTACAGGACACAAGGAAAGCTGAGAGGCTGAGGACTCTTCCAGAGTTTCTCCAGTGGATTTTGTTAGAAACTCCCATGATTCTAAATTAGAAAAACTGCTCTGCCTGATAATTTGCAAATTAAGAAAATTGCTAGGCTGTTATCGGTAAGAAGTGTGAACATAAATCCCTCCATTGAGGACTTCCAGTGTCATTTCCTTGTATACTGGGAAGAGAATGGTTCACCTAGTATCAGATAAAAGCTTTCAGTAACACTGTTTCTCTACCAGGAGATACTCTATATAAATCTTTCTCAGACCTCAAAAAGACTAAATAGGAAAGACTTTAACAAAACATGGAATAGGAGGAAAAGGAAAGAAGGACACAAACCAGGAAGAAGCATAACTGTGGGACAGGGAAAGTGGGGGATAGGGAGGGTGAGAAAAGAGGTTGAAATGCTGATTTGTTTGGCTTTTTCCAGTGGATGACAAGTTGATGAAATTGCACTACAAGGAAAGTATACGAGCACATAATCACCAATCCTATAGAAATATATAAAAATAAATGCACAAGTAGCATCTACTGCCTTTTAAACATAGTTTGAAAAAATCACTTAGAATTATTTCAATGGCTAAACTACAGAAGTATCCAATACACTGCATTCAGCTTTATTTCTGTATGGAAAAATCTTTTGGAATGTAATAAGAGTGGAGTCCAAAAGATCAAATAGGAATTACTGTACCCAATATTTATATCCCTCATATACATTTCTATAACTCGATTTTAAATTCTGTAGGAATACTATCACTCTATTAAAATCTATTAGATTTTTTTCCATAAGGGCTACGTGCAATAGTGCTTACAACAAATATTCTTGCATCTTCCTGCAGAAAAAAAAACTCTCGCAAATCTGTGACCTTTTATATATCCAATAGTTAGTGCTCAATTGATTGATACAAGAGAAGAGAGACCTTTCACTTTCTTTGGACTTAATGGTATTTTGGAAAGAGACCCCCTGCAATTCATCCAACAGGGCTCAGTGATGCGAGAAAGGACACCACTAGCACATCAGTGTGCTGTAGTATTGGAAGGGAGACCCCTTTTGCACTGAATTAGTGCCTGGAAAATCTGTTCCCCTTATGCTTTTTCCATGTGATTTGCTGGAGCTTACTCTTGCTCCACTGCTGGGAAGGCCAGGACATATCCCCTGGTAATTTTTTGAAAACTTTTATAAACTGGAAAGTATTTTGCTGGCTTAGACTTTGCTTGCCTAAAATCTATGAAAGATGCTGCTTTTATTGTCAGAGTGTTAGTTGGGTTAAATCATTTTATTCATTACTACTCAAAAGGTTAATCTGATTTATTTTTAAAGCTGTATAATTTACCTCACCATGTCACTTAATCCAATTCCCAATCATCTATTTTTGCCTCATCCTTTTGGTTCATTCTGCTATGTGCAGGAACTTAGTGGGGAGAAGGGAAAAAATGTATAATTCCAGCTTTGCTTCCAATCAGTTATTTTAGGTGAGAAGGCCAATCTGTAGAGATTTAAATGCCTGCAAGGTGGGAGATAGATGGATGGTTTATTGCCAAGAAAGCAGGACATTTTCTAAGTAGAGGCTAGTTTGGCTTATAAAGAGCTGCATTTTCATTTTCATTGAACTGTGAGGAAGCCATGGAGATGTTTGATGTTCCAGATGAAACAAACTTCAAGAACTTGAAATTCTTTCATGATGAGAATTTGCATCTATTAAATGTTATTCTGGAGACAAATCATGGTACTCTTTATGGAAAGGTGAGTTGGGCCACCATGAGAGCTCACCTGATGAAATATTGACTTGACATCTATGTGTTTGTGCAGAGAGGAGAAGGAAGAGGCATTCTTGAGCTCCCCTCCAATTTATATTAAAATCACTTGTAAAAGATCTGAAAATGGGCATATGGGCATAAGGTTGAGATCTTAAAGCCATTTCCCAGTCTTTGCAGTCACAAATTTGCCAACAAGTCATTCATATACTTTCTTGGCTTCTCACTCATAAAATTCAGCACAGAAGGATTTAAGTAAAAATTACGATGGAAATGGGTGACTGATTCAGTACTATATTCCTCTGCTATTGAGGAAATATGTCTTGAGTAAATTAATGTAATTTTTCATGTGCTTGGAATGGAGTTTTAAGCTATAGTTTTAAACTGGGCATTTGCATACTTTGAACTCTATAATGGAAATAATACCAGTCACTGCTTTGGATAAGACAAAATCCTGGAATAGATTTGTCTCTCTAGTTAAAGAGAAAATAATCTTGTATTTACACTGGAAAACTATCTGTGGAGAACAAGTCTCCTACAGTCAAATTCACAGCTTCCCAAAAGTTATGAAATACAACAACAACACTAGATTGCATGTTTATGCTTATCTGCCTACTTATATTGCTTATGTCTGGTTAACTGCAGATATACGGATGGTATGAAATACTGTGGGCGTAAAGGACATTACTTTGTCATTTCAAATGACATTGAAGTTACTTAATGAAGTATTATAGCACTGATGACACAGATGACCAGAATGGATGTCCACAGCAGGACACCACTGTACCTTCTGGCTTCATGTAGTTGTGGAAATACCAGAACATTGCAAAAAAGCCTGGAGATGCCCCAAGCATGGGAGAGTTGGAAACATAGCCATGAGCAAATAATTCCCCTAAATTTACAGCAATCAAAGGAAATCAGCCATGMTGTTCTCTGGGGAGTCTGGGAGATAAGCTGTTGATTATATTTCTTCACTAAATCATTACATAGAATAGCAAACAGATGGGTGTAATCCCAGAGAACCACTAGCTCATATCAGCTTGGAACTATTGATCTGCTAGTTAACTACTATGCGGTCTTTTGACACCTCTTTGAAGCATTTAACCCATCATTCCTATATTTTCATGTTGATGAAGTGCTTCCCTACTGTACTCTATCAGCTGCTGCTTGACCCATGGTCACAGCATGTGTTCAGTATCAGTAGCAGTGATGAACCTCAGGAATAACACACATAGGAAGAACTTTTAGAAAGGTCATTCTAATCCACGTGAAAGTCAAGTGCTTCGAAGCACCATGGCTTGGACAAACAAAGTTTTCAAACGTTTTCATCAAATGTGACATTTCTAAGAGGCCTGGGTCTCAGTCATATGATTCAGCTCTCTGGGCTCATAAAAAAAGCAAAAACATAGAGTGAATCATTATAAAATATTTTCTGTCCTATTCTGAAATAGCCTAGATGAGGGTCAATGTATTTGGAAAAAAATCTATGTGTGTTTTTTTTTTTTTTTTCATCAAAGTAAGCATCTGCATTCAGTTCTGCATGCAGCACAAATATATCAAACACATAGGGCACTGGCAGATGAGCGAGAATATTGGAATATCTGTACAGAGAGAAGGGACTCAATGAATTTGTTGAACTTCTGAAACTGTAAACAGACCCTGCTAAGCAACAAAAACTAGCTAATGAGCCGTAGTTCAGTGAAAATCACTGGCAAAAAGGCATCAAGTTTGGCTTCATTTTCTATTATATTTTTCCACCAAGTATATGAAGTTGTGAACTAAAATTTCATTACATTTGTTCCCAGCAGAAATCAAGTCTGCCTCTTCTCTATGTGGATTTGCTCCCTCATTTTATCGTATGTAAAACCAACAAATAAGATCCTGGACAACTTTGTCGGTGTGTTGAAAGGATAACAAAATCCAAGGTGGATAGGGAGAAGAGAGCCCAGTATTGTCCCCAGAATGTGTCTGCATGTTGCAGTAGTTGTCTGTATCGCTCCTTGACAGATGGCAAATAATAAAGCTTATAAAGTCTTATACTATCTCCTTCATCAGGAATGACCTTCTGAATTACAAGTACAATATATTCCATTAAAATGGCTCCTGCATGCTTCTTGACAATAAAATGATCCACATCTCAAAAAGAACCTATTTATTTTCACACAGCAAGCTGCATGATGTTTAACCATTTCTGATGTAAGTCCATGGTCTCTGGCAGATCACCCGCATGCTCTCTGCTGTATGTCATTCTACAAGATGGGACTGAAGCCTAACTGGGACCTGATATTGTTCTTCAGTTTCTCATACAACAATCATTTTGTAGAGAATGAGTAGATTATAGGCCAAAAAGGGTAAATCAAGCCTTCACTGGTGTAATTCCTAGTAATAGAATACATTCCTCAAGGTTGTGGCTCATTTTTCACAGAAATAACAAAAATAGCAGCATATACTTCTTATTTGACAATTCCTTAAAATAACCCTATCATTAGGAGATGGCAAATATAGCCTGATTCACAGTGTTTAGTCACAGTTCTGATCAAAATGTCCCTGTATGTATGGTGCAGAAACCAAAACCTATGTCTGTAAAATGGTTACAACTGGAGAAGTGCTAGCCAATACTAAGCAAAGTCTTTAAATTAAAAGTTTTTCATGACAATAAGTCCTAAGTAGCTTTTAGAAAAATATGATCTTAATCTATCATCAAGAAAGCTGTAAAAATTCAATTTACTTCTCAGATATTTAACACAAGAAAAGCATAAAGCAGGTGGTTTTATTGTGTCACCTCCACTAGAAAGAAACAATAGACACTGTGAGTACAGGTTCAATAATTCTATTAAAGCCCAGAACTAGAGCTACGAAAAGGAGGATTCTCCTGTAAAGATCTTTGTTGAACAGAAGACCATAAAGTAGATATGATATCAATGATACTGGGTTTGGAAATTTACTGAGAAGATTTGCCCCCTCCACAGAAGAACATTTTTCTTCTCAGTTTCACAACATACACCTGACTTTTCAAAGTCAAAAAAGACAAAACTAATCCAGACTCAAGACTCTACAGCAAGGCTGCTGTCTCCTAAAGTCCATTAAACTCACCTTCAAAATCTCTATGATTTTGAATTATAATCCCTCCTGATGGGCTTGAGGTTATCCCAAACATGCACCCCTCCAGGTTTTCCCTGAGCACAACTCTTTCTTCTGATTTCACCACTCCAGGTCACCAGCACCACAAGGATAAAAGTAGACTGCCTTAGGATTTTTTCTTTCACTGTCACCTCCCCAATCCAATTAGTAGTGCTTGTCCAGGTGGAAACCTCAGCCGTACATTTCCCTCATGAGTCCAAATTAGCTGTCAGGTACAACTTTGACATCCAATTCTCTGTTCAAAAGAAACTGCATTGCATTGATTCAAAAATTATCCAGCACTCAATAAATCCTCTGCAGCTTGATTCACCTTTAATAATAAATTGGGTTGAGTCATGACTTATGAGGCAATTAATTGCCAAAGGCTGCCAAGTACAAAATACCCATCCCGAGGGCACTATCTGGAGTCTGAAATATTAGCAAGACCTCTACTTAGTCAAGAGAACTTTCTGGATGTGTCTGCACTTCCAACCYATTCCCACAATCCTGTCAGTTTAAGAAATGACTCCTTCCATATGTAGATCAGTCTTACACACCAGCCAGGTAAGACAAGATCTCCAGAGAGATCTTCCAGAGAAAGATCTCCAGAATCTTTGCTAACCTTCTACAGAGCTGCAGAACCTACAGAGCTGCAGAAAATGCCAATGGCTTTGTAATTTTTCTTGAATCTCTCTCTCTCTCTCWCACACACACACACACACAAAAACAAACTAAACCAAACCAAACCAAAACAAACCAGATGCAGTCGACTCATAGCTCCCTTGTTTTACTTAACCATTGTGCTGGATACTTCCCTAGATGTGTACTGATTTCAGTGTTGATGACAAAAGCCATGAGCACTCAAATTCTTGTGTTCTCAAATATAATTGTTAATGAAGACTACCAGCTGGAGGCGCAARGGGTGTGTGAGAGCAGTTGTAGGTCTTCCTGTTTGAAACTTTAGACTTCAAACATACTACTTTTATTGTACAGGTCCAACAATAGGCAGAGCAAATAACAAGTGAGAGATCATTTTGTAAGCTTTTCTCAGCACTCACCATCTCCTAGGAAGGACTTGAGTAAAGAGATATGGCAGAGTTAGTTCTCCACAGGCACAGGGTTGAGTGGAATTAAAAGGCGGTCTGGAAGGTGATTCAGGGCCCTTTCCTCTGCTGTGGAGGAGGTTCTTCCCTTAATGCCCCTCTATAGTCCTGTCACTTGATTTACCCCTTTGTGTGAATTAAAGAAACTCTTAGTACTTTCTTTCCCAGTGGCAGGAAGGTATTCAACAAAGCAACCAAGCTCCATGCCTTTATGATAATTTTAACAGCTGAAACAGTTGAAATCCCTCAATATAAATAATTTCTGCAATTCTTCAATCATTTTTGAAGCTATTTTTAGCATGATGGCTCTATTTTTTCATTTATTTTTCCAGTAACATTGAATCTATAATTTCTGATGTGTTCAAAGAAAACTTACTCTCCTAGTCTCTAAGTTCTCAGCTCTGTCAAAGCATCATACTGCAAGACAAACTTCAGCTATCAGTCCACTATGACCTTTTCTGCCAGAATATCATGCCATAGTAAGAAAACTGTTGTGCAAAGTCTAAATGTACAGTTATGCAATTATTTATGCACTAGTCATTTGAAAGCTCATCAAAGAATTACATATTTTTTGTTTAATAATAATTTTCCATTAAATATGCTCACTACCATAACTTATAGCCCTGTTCTTTAACTATCTTTTGAAACTTCTTTGAAGTTTTCTGTCAATTTATCCAGAATCTATCTAACAGGTTAACTATTTTCTTTGGAAAACACTGTAATACTTTTCTTAAAAACTGGCAGAATAGATACACACAAATTTTCTGAGAGTTCCTAGTTCAAATATTTATTTCAAATTAGTATCAGGATGCCAAATATATTTTCAATTTTAGGCTTTCTAGACAGAAGTTATCTGTATCTGTTGGAATAAAAATGTAATAAAAATGTTAAAGCATATTGATTCCTGCCTATTCTCCTCTCTCAAAATTACTTCTTAGGACTTTTTTTTTTTAATTATTGTCTTGAGTTTGCCATTGAACTGTGGTTTTAGGCCAGATCCTTTTTCTGATGATGGAATTAAATGTTATAGTCATCAGTACCTCTTCAGGGAATTCAAACCTCTCACTCATTTCTTTYTAAAACTATCCTGCTGCTCAGCATCATTCAGTTCCTCTGATGGAGGAACTGTGTGAAACACAAAAAGATTATAATTTCAGATATTTTTTCTATCTTTTTGTAATGTTAGTGGTACACTTACCTGTTCAAAGTTAGAAGGGAAAAATTGATTTTTAAGATGTGAAGTCTTGAATCTTGGAGATTTTTTTACATAACTATTATTGCAACTTTTCATCTTTGCCCATTTGGGTACAGCTCTTAAGTTTGCCTGCTTCAGATGATTTTGCTGAAGATTTTTATAGGATGGAGGATCAGTTCTTCACAGATTCAAAGYTTTTAGAAAGTCTAATGTGGACAGGAATCAATAATTTTGAGTAACACAGCCTCAGTTAACCTTTTTTTCTATGTTTTTAAATGTAACAGAAGATTATAAATAACATTTGTCTGGTTCTTCAGTTAAATCTGTTGTTGTTATATATTGTATAGTTTGGCCAAGAGTTCCCATTAAGCGGACGTTAACTATTCATAATTCGAGCTCCGTAATTTTCATCAGTATCAGGGCACTGAAGCACAAAGATATGTTATCTGGAAGCACTTCAAAAGCTGGGGAAAGAAACCTAAAAGGGCAAAGTAATAATCATGGAAAAGAGAAACAGTGTTAAATAACAGGGAAAAATRTTCCACACAGTAAACTGACATAATTCAGAACATCCTTTGCAGAGTACACTAAAGCACAATGCTGAGGGTGAAGATAACCACATCATAGAAGATATGTTATATCAAAGGAGCTCCTGAAGCCCTCTCCCTTGARTGACTTCAGTTGACCCTGAAATGGTCCCACTCAGCCTTGAGRAAAATCGATACCAGCTTCTTCCAGGCACAAAATTAGTTGTCCTCAGTGCATACACACGTCTGTAGAGCTAATGGAGGCTTGACCAAAGGCTTGAAAAATGGTCAYACTCCATATTAAGTAATCAGTTAGTGCAGATCTGTTTAGTTTAATACTTTGGCCAACATTAAGCTTGGCTTACTTTCAATATCTGGCTTCACTTCTCTCCAGCTCTCTTGCAAGTCATATGGCCTCACAGGCCATTCTCCATGCATGTCTACCTGCTGTATTCCTTGCAAAACACTAATGTTTCTCTGTTTTCACTGACACTTTTGTCCATCTTTTGGTCCACTTGGATTCATGCTTTCAACTCCCACTCCTATTCTTCCCCACTCCACAAAGCAGAATTACCCTTTTTGCTAAGAAAACAGTACCTGGAAGATCATCTGTGGATAATGCCTTCACCCTTTCTGGTATTGCTGGTGTCACTGAATGTCTATCACCTATTCCTTTCACCAAGGCTTACTCTGGCTTTAGCCTGCACCAGGAGCGGGGCTCAGGGATGGACCTGGCAGAGAGAGTAGTGTGCAGTTTGCCTGGGTGAAAGTCACCTTTAGCTTTTGGCAGGAGGTGCCAAACCCAGCRTGAACAAAGAAAGCATTTCTTTATTTTAGGAGCTCAGAACTTGGCAGAAAACTAGATAAAATGTCTCAGATAAAGGACTCTTCTGTCAGTTTCTCTTTGGCTGCTTCTAAGATTTCTGAATGTTTTGGCAAGTTTTAGCACTCTCCTCGGGAGGTGGAAAACAATTCCTTTATTTTATAGTACAACCTGCTTTGTTTCCACAGGTTGCCAGTGATCTAATCACTGTGCAGGCTAGTATAAATTTCTGACCTGGCCTGCATGTTACTGTAACCTGCCAATTAGATGTCTCCACTTTACACATAGTTTTATGTCTTTGAACTTGAACATTTTACACTGAAACAGAGACCTCCAGACATTGCCTGGTGAACTGGAAAGTTCTGTGCAAATTAATCTGCTGCCTCACCTGCTGCCTTGATTTTATAGTCAGAGCCAAATCCCAGACCTAGGTTGCTGTCCATCTGATAGCTCTTAACTCAGACCAGATCCAAGAATACATARCGCAGCATTCCTGGGGGTCAGCACCACTTTGCAACACAAAGCAAAGTAGATCCTTTAGTTCTTTTCAATCAAATGTTTACAGCTCTTCAGTTTGTTTAATGGTTGCAGTCATGCTCATGAAAAAAATACACAATGATGTGCCCTCTATATAGCTTTCGCTGAATGGAGGTAGGAAAGACCAAAGATATGCTTTATAAACTACTGACCCGTCACCTAAATCTGCCTCTGGATGCACAATATCAATTGTAATTTTCAATTCCTGAACAAACTATCATGACTTTCCCAGTGGCATGGCTAATTCGTAGCCCATAAACATGTAGCCCATAACCATTAAAGTGATGCAGCTTGTGAATTGGTAAGAAAGAGAAAAATGAATTTGAGATTTTACTCTAGCCTCTGCTGTGCATTTGCTTTATAAATGAAATATGTCTATGCCTCAGTTTCTACCTCTGTGAGGAACCTAAAATTTCTCAGTGGAGGGAAGCAAAGACTTCACTGATTCTCCAAAGCATTTTGAAGATAAACAACTGAAAACATCAGAAAAGGCAAATTAATAATACAATAATTAGAGAATAAAATAATAATTTGAGAATCATAATGTCAAAACAACAGTCTTTTGAGCACTATAAAATACATTTTTATAAAGTCCAGGGTTTTTATTTTGGAACATCCCTGTTTCCTCTTAGTTAGTCAAACTGATCTTCCTCTGGCACTTCCTGGTTCCTGCTAAAACCTATATGTAAATCAGACAGGAAGACTTCTACATGAATACAAGTATACAGTATTTTCAGTAGAAGATACATTTATTATATTTCAATTTATTGAAATTTAATTTTTCATCCAACCATAGGACAGAAACAGAACCAGGTGACTCAGTTTACTAGTCAYATATGTCATACACAGATATTCAAATATATTATTTATGTTTATGTACAGGTTATGAACAAAAATGCACATACAATATCTATCTTTTGATAGAGACACTTTATCATAAATAATTAACAAAGAATTAAGAGCCTTAATTAATAAATTATTGTGATAATCCTGCTAATTCAAGTTTCATCTGAAAACATGCAAATATGCAGCAACTTTTCTACAGTGTGCTTTGGATATTCAATGTGTCTGGGGAGACAGAAATCCTCTGTGGAAAGGGGAAAGATGGTTCTGGTATTGTGGATGGTGTCACATGAACAGCAGTACCCTGTTGCAATTACGCCAGCCCTCAAGAAAAAAAAAAAAAAAAAAAAAAAAAAAAGAGGGAAGTTTAGCACACTGCTCCCACCTGGTTGGAGGGTTAAGTAGCTTTGGGTGCCTAGTAAGAACATGTTTATCAGATAGACTCTTGCCTATCTAGGAGAGAGAGTCCCTCCCCTCCAGCCTTTGCCTGTGCCCACAGAGCCTGCCAGGATGTCATGTAGGGACATGACCCCATCACTCCTGGCTCCTGTTACTTCTGCTGGAAGTTCCTGCTCCAGACCTCTAAAGAACTGACAGAGAGAGTAGGCAAAAACARCTACTGGGGATCCCCCTGCCATGACCTATCCATAGCTGAGGAAATAAAAGGTTTACTAGTTGTCAAGCTGGGATGCAGTGTTGAAGGGTTGTGGCTGAAACACCAGCATTATTTCATAAGATTAACCAAAGCAAGAGATTCTCAATCCATCCTTAATTTGTTATCTCATGTATAAATAAAAAGCTGGAGAAAAAGTATCATGCAAAACAAATTGAAAAAGAGAAAAGAAAAATGTATAAGGTCCTCCAGAGCATGAAGGCCCTGTGCTCCAGTACAGTTTCTTAGATCCTGAGTACAACCTGGAGTTCAAAACCAATACATTTTTTGTATATTTTTGCTAATAAAGGTCTTAAACACTGCTGTCAGTGATACATTAAGCTGAAGGGAAAAAAAAAAAAAAAAAAAAGCTTGTAGGATCGTGGTATTTGTGTATGTGTGTCTCTGCTCTTGAAGAGAGTTTGCCAGAAAATACAAGCAGGGGAATCATGAGTCAACAGTGTTTTATATTCACATAATATCCTTTGGGATTGAGTATGTTCTAGCACAAAGCCATATGCTATGTGATCATGGAGAACAAGCATTTAATTGTTACTGTTATATACAGCCATCATTTTGTTTTGATGGATCAACTGAGCATTGTTTGCATAGAAAGCACCATAAAGTCTACATTTCAAGCCAAGTGGCTAAACAAAGCAGTACTCTTTCCCATATATTACGTGAACTTCATTATTACCCTTCACATTTGGAACTGGAGGTGACATTCTTTTTTGCATGCATTAGTTTTTTGGCATTTCATATTTAAATCTTGAAAAAAAAAAGTCATTGCAAAAAAATGTAGGAGGCTATTATCATCAGCCTTTCAGAACAGAATCCCAAGAAACAGGATATTTTTCCCAGCGAAGAGATAAAAAACACAGTATTTCAGTAAGTGGCAGCACAAGAATATGCAGACAGTACATCGATAACTCATATTTTGTCTGTAGCTGGGGGCATATCTTGCATGTTGTATCATCCTAGAGTGTGCTGTGTAGAATGAAGCCTTTGAACCAGAGTTCACATATATTGTACCTAGGCAGCCTAAACACTTCATGTAAGACCAAAATTCAATACCAAAATTCACACACACACAAAAAATCTTTGAATCATTTTGCTATGGAAATAGAGATAGCAGCGGATGAGAGAGAGAGGGACAGCATGATAGCAGGAAGAAAGAAACCTAGGAGAAGGAAAGGAAAGGAAAGGAAAGGAAAGGAAAGGAAAGGAAAGGAAAGGAAAGGAAAGGAAAGGAAAGGAAAGGAAAGGAAAGGAAAGGAAAGGA
>NW_020456298.1:49691-164433 GCF_003342845.1 Nothoprocta perdicaria
AAGGAAGGAAGGAAGGAAGGAAGGAAGGAAGGAAGGAAGGAAGGAAGGAACTTTTATTTTCCAAAACAAAAATTAAAAATACTTTTAAAAAAAATTTTTTACTTCTTAATTTTGAATTTGAAAGGTCATCAAATGTTAGAAAGAGGCCATAGGAAAGTGGCATCAGGCTGAAGGCTAGAAGCCCTTGAAATCCTGTTTTCCTTCCTGTTTAAAGACACAAAGCTATGAATAACTCACTCCTAATTGTTTGTTACTAACAGAATTKTCTTTTTATCACACAAGCACACAAACAACTCCAAAATAATAAATCTCAAAGAACTAATATTCCAATCTAACTTAATTTTCATTAGTGGGTTACAAATTCCTCTCAGCCACCTACTGAGTTACCCAGAAGTAGAAATGCCAGTGGAATTTCTTTATTACATTTGCAAGAAACATGAGCTGCTTTTACGCATTCAGTAACTTTCCGTGTGTCAGTACTAACTCATCTCTATGTGTATAGCTCCTTTAGTGGGAGGAATTGTGAAACCTGGCTAATATGAGTAGTTTTGAATATAGTCTTTTAATGTAGATGAAAAAAAAAGGTTTAGGTAGCATTCTACCAAGGCTAGAGCAAGTAAATCATGCTGGAATCTGAAATGCTTTTGAATTCTTTCAAAGGGCTTTTTGATTCTCTTAACTTGGAATTAAGAGCATCTTTTTTAGTCTCCCTGTTATTGGTTTATCATGGCAAAGCAATGCAGTAGTATTTCATGCCTTCTTAGATCATTTATAAACTTCAGACCCTAATGACTGAATTTCCACTCTACAAAGAGCCTTCAATTCTGCACCAATGTGATTTCCAGGTTGTGTCAAGCAGGATGCCCAAAATGCTAGCTATTCCACAGTGTTACTTGCAAATGATTTCTGGATGGAATAGGAGGACTTAGGGACAAGTAACAGACATCCCACAGACCTGTCACAGTCATATTCCAACTAGCGCCATAGGTGTAGTCCCTGCACATGCACAGACCATCAGGGCAGTGCTACATGCTATGGTCAAACCCTTCCAACACACTGGCTCTCCAGCACATGAAGCGTAGCTATATCTTAAGCAATTCCCATAAATAAATTTTCTACAGTCTGGGTGGACCTGATGGAAACACAGAGGTCCTTTATGAGCAGGTGCTGCAATAATAGAAATGACAGATTCAGATGGCAAGAAATGGATTTTAAAACGTCAGCTGGAGTCACGGAAAGCCACTCCCACTTCCTGCTTCATTCAACAAAGCAAAGTCAATACAATGTGGAGCTGTGCTACAAAATGTAGACCCCTCCAAGGCAAAGTGATCTACTAGGTCTGGCAGCTCTCAAGGGGGCTACACTCAGCAAATATACTTCACAGTCTGAATGTGCCTGGAGGTACCATGCGGTTGCTGTGCACTCGGATGCAATCTGAATCTACTGCTTCTTCTGGGATTTTGCCAGTAAGTCTAGTCATAACCTCATCTTCTGATTGAAGCATTTTTGTAAATGAGAAACTCTTTAACAGACAATGATTTATGGGACAAAAACATGAAAAAAATGCATTCTTTTTCACTCCTACAAAAAGCAACATGGAAGAAAGAAGTTGATGAGAATGGGCTGTTCTCAACCTGGGAATTTGATATTTCCGGGCATCTATGAGAACACTAGTGTAAAGGAAGGCAATTCACTTATTAAAATGGCATATAGGCCTGCCCTCTCTTTGTTGAGCATATTTTGTTCTCTGGAAAGGAAGAGTAGATTYTCTTCTAGGCTGAATTTGCAGAGGTGCAAAGCAGGTGACCATTCTTGTGGATCTGTACTGGTCCTGAGTTCATTGAAACAGAACAAGTAACCAGATCTGGTTTAAGGTTTTCCATGGGAAAAGACTGATTCTGTGGCAACAGAATTCTGTGGCTGAAATAAATTTGCCATGTTTCTTGCCATGGGCTTGGCACTTATTTTTTAAATCAGCCCATCTATTCCTCAAACTGCTTCCTCTGCACACATCAAGGCAGGCAAGCAGAATGGGGCTTACATTTCTCCTCTTTTTCTCAGGCTTCCCCAGAAGATGCCAGGTATCTGGAGGCCATGAGGTTTCCACACCTCAGAGGCTATAGCAAACTGAGTGAACAGTTCATCAGTCTTCCAGGCTTTCTGCCTACATAGGCTGTGGCCAGCACAGGCTGYGGGCCACCCTGGAGGTCAAACCACAGGGTCCAGGTAAGCTCCCTGCCCACTGACATGTTAGACCTTAACACATTGGTTCCTAGATCCCAAATCCACAGGTTCCTGGGCTCTGCTGTTTCCTGCACTGCTTGGAAACCATAGCAGCTGCTAGCTGGCTCCTATATCTCCTTTGGGATCTTGGGGGTCCTCTTACCAAGTCTCTGACTTACCATCTGGTTATCTTCCCATGCTCCCTGTCACCTTAAAATGCAAGACAGTGAAGACAGGTATCCTGTCTGTCTGCAAACTAGCAAAATATCTCATTTTGTATTTCCTGGAAATCACCCCACATTAGGAAATAAACTTACCCTTTGTCATTTTGTCCTCATAACTAACTAACTAAATAAATAAATAAATGGATTTTTCCATTGAAGGATTTTCATTTCCCCAACACCACTAACAGCGCTATTTGTTAATTTCATTTCAGATGGGAGCCAGATACACATTTCCACTCTGAAGAATGCAGACAAAGGAAGAGGGAGGGAAGAACAGCTGAATGGGACTGTAATTTTGAACTTCTTCAAACCTCTATCCCTTAAGGAAAAAAAATGCCAAGGATGCATTCTGGAGTCACAGGCAATTCATTTGACTCTCCTTTTTTTTTTTTTTTTTTTTTCTCTCTCCAAAAAAGAGCCAGAAGAGCCATTTTCACAATGAATGGAAACATGGGAAAGGCTAAGAGAGCACGTTCTGACACTACTTTTCAACCCAGACTCTTATGTTAAGAAATTTTTCCAACCGAATTGAAGGGTTTGTATTGAAGAGGAGGGGTTAGCATTGGAGAGGAGGGGACTGTGCTTCTTTTCATTTTATTTATCCTTTTTAAAGAAACATCTTGTGTCTATGACACAGGAAGCCAGTTCTACAGTTGAACATTGTTCAGTGAGTCACCGGACATTAAGGACCTGTGGGACTTGACTCAGGATCTTCGAAACAAAAATCCTCCTGCATTAGCTATAGCATTCCACAACCTTAAGAGAGCAAATAAGACCAAAAGAAATACTTAAAATTAGATTTTCCTTTCCTAATTTCTTTCTAGAGAAGGGATAGAGACTTCATGTACCCAGTGACTCTCACAGAAGCCTGGGACTTGAAGCTCTTGTATCTTTCACATAATTTAGCCATCTACCAGAAAGGAACTTGTAAAAAAAGGACTATAAGAGGAAATCTCACCCTTCTTACAGGCTTCCCTTTGGGGAAAGCTATTTCCCTTCCTATTTACAATTTTTATAGGTGTCTTATTAAGTAATGTATCAACTACTTACATTGAGTATTAAATACATAGCAATGTTGCTGTGTGTTAGTTCTTGTTGTCATTTATTGACTTTAAAATGTTTTCACAGGCTGCCTGCCAGAGGACTATGTAGGCTGATGATGGTGTGTGTATAATATGACATARATAAAGAGTGTGCAAATTCCTTACCTTTAGTGAATATATAATTTGGAGGAAAAAAAAATCTTAAACCTCCACCCTCCTCCACCCAAATTATATATTTTTACATCATCCATATCCTGTAGCCTTTATTTTAGTCATTGTGTTTTAGATTATTCTTGCTGTTTTCAGCATGCAGATCATTTCAGGTGTTTAAGAGAGAGATGACTAAGAATATTTGCATTAGGCTTCAGAGTAGGAATTTGGAAAATGCAAGAGTCTAAAATACTTATAAAGTTGGACAATAAGCATACATCGGTATRTCTCCTGAATGAAACCTAAAATGACATTTTTACAAACATCTTATTATACAGATTCATTTGCTTAACTGAGTTCAGTAGATACTACGATTATGAAATCAGGGAATTGCACTGGATGAAAAAGACTTAGAATGAGTAAATGAAAACAAAACAAGGCATCAATTTGCATTAACTGCATCCCACAGTTCCACACTGTGCTCCAGAGTTAACACTCTGTTATGACATCATGGTTGGGAAGAAAGAGGAAGAATGGGTAAAATAAAACATATCACCACACCAGACCCCTGATCACAATGACTTCAAGTAGAAGAGAAAAAGTTTTTTTTTTTTCCAGATGTATTTTTCATAGGCCAGAATCACATAAGGCAGAAGGCATTTCATTCATTTGCTCAGCTGCTATTTCCTTTCCTCAAAATACCTTTTTATCTTCGGTTGTGGAGAGTGTATTTTATACTCATTAGGCCAAGCTTCCCCCTGGTGTAACCCTAGCTAAGTACCTGGATTTAGGCCAGGTGTACTGTCAGCCTCTGGTCTCCTTTCTAGAATGATTACTACTGAAACCTGCATCCTCCCCTGGGGCACAGATTTTTGGTCATCAAGTCAGTGTGTGCAGACATGAGGCAACACTTTTTACCCTGGGATTGGTAGCCGCCTGTTAGTCTTGTCTACAAATTGGTAAAATGAGATACCTTTGGGCATTGTGGGAGGGCAAAGTATATACTGTCATTTCTCTCTTCCAAAAGGAGAGCTTAAATGGTAAATTTAGGGGCAGGTGCTGCCCTGGGAAAGTAAAAAGTGCTTAATCCAAGCATTTTGGCAGATCCTTGAGGCATAGCATGGAAGCAGAAGTGCAGCTACGTTATTACTACACACTGTTATTTTTCACAGCTCACACTGTAAGTCAACTCTAGGATGAGCTTGCCCTTCCAGACTCCACAAACAAACAGGGAATATTCAGCCAAAATGCCTATTATCCTGAACTTGGGCCTCTATTTACATTACAGGTCCCATTTCTGACTTGGTTTCTCACTGTGGTTCTAAATAATGGCATGTGCAACCTGTGTATATGCTTCTCCCCAATAAGAGCAGAATTCAACCTGGCTGAACACAACTCTGTGCCCAAACAGAAGGATACTGGACTAGAATTCTTCTTTTTTAACAGGTAGGCGTTAAAAAAAAAAAAATGTTGTCTTACCAAGGATTCAAGACTAATAAGGTCCAGAATTTTCAAGTTCTGTCTTCCTTGAAATTGAAAACAAGGCACTGCAAATGCAGGTTTACTTTTAGCCTTCGCTTTAATTGCTATTAAACTCCACATCAAGAGGAAACAATGAGGGAAATGCAGACTTCAGGTAGTCTGCATCTTTCCTCTGGCCTTAAAAAAAAATATATAATTATTTTCTTCTGTTAATTCAACTGTTCAGAGAAAACTTATGCAATAATATTGCAAGCTCCCTGTATTTGACACAGCTAATGAGAKAAACAGCAGCTGGGAGCCTAGAAGTCAATCTTCTGGAACTGCCAGTCCTATAGTGGAATGTTGTGGCATCTATATGAAAGCTTCATAAATATTCAGAAAATGCTAACTTGAGAATTAAAGTAGCAATTTGTTCTTTTTACTAGTCCTTTCCAAAATTTGCAAATCCTTTCAGTTTGAGCAAGCACAGCCAAACTGCAGCGTTCGCTGCTTCTTAAAACCAAGGACTCTACAGGGAAGAAAAGTCAGAATTTTAACTACTCTCACTTTTACTAGCGCAAATGAGGAATGTCTCTTTGAAAATGAATGCGGAGATTAGTTTTACAACAAATGTGAAGTCACTGTAGCTAGTGTGCCTAGTCTAAGTGTGAAATCCTACTTAATTTTCTCATAGGAACCCTTCCTAGAGCTAGTAGGTAGTCAAACCAACACAGTTTTTTTTTAAAGCCCATGTCTTCAGGTAACTTTTTTTCGAGTGTATATATACATATATGCAACAGTGAGTGCTTTTTCTTTTTTTACAACAGGGGACAAGGGCACCTTAACAAAATCTTGATGAGCATAGGAATACAACATTTTACCTATGACATAGCAAAGTAATGACAGCATTCACATGCCATCGACCTCAAGTAATAACATTGCAGTAAAAGACTAAAAGTGCCTTGTCTCTTCTGAAGGAGTAGAATAAGACAGTAATTTCAGTTAGTTATTTCACTGAATATCCATCCTTCCCTCTCTCCCCACAAATTAAAATAAGTGTAATAAACAGAACACCTTCTTTGGCAGTTAATACATAATGAGGAGCCAAGTTACCAGGCGACTGACTTCCTCCACCCTCCTGCATCATTACCGTGCATTTATTAAATTTACAGGTAATAATAAATTAGGAAGGGCTGAAGGCACTTGGGAACATGGGGTAAGAATTCAGTATGATCTCAGCCATTTGGAAAAATGAGCTGAAGTATGTGGGGAAAAAAGTCAACATGGAAAAGTGTGAAGTTATACAGTTGGGAAGAAAGACTCAGCCACACACCTCTGAAATGGGTAGCAACTTTCCTACTAGCAACTCCTCAGAAAAGGCTCCAGCAAATCTATGGGGTGAACACTGKTCAGTCGTGACACGTTCCTGTACGCAAACTAAACACCACAGTTGAATCACGAGTGCCAGATGTGGGATGCATCAAGTCACCACCCAGCGTGGATAAAGCACATCATGGTGTAACCTGCTGGGAGCAGTGCGCTTCCAGAAGGAGGCACAGGGACTGGAGAAAATACAAAGAACAACAAAAAATGAATGGAAAACATAACCTGACTGTGTTTAGACTAGAAAAGTCTGAAGGGAGACATGATAACAATCTTCAAGAATGTAGAAGATTGCTGCAAAGCAGAGGTAATAAATTATGCTTGTGCCTAAAGGGTTAGGACAGAGACTAATGGGTTTAAGTTGCAGCTAGAGAATTTACCACCTGGAGAAGCTGTAGAATCACTGTCACCAGAGATTTTTAGGAACAGGTTAGACAAACATCTGTCAAGAATGATTTAGATGTAACTACTTTGGGCTCAGGAGCTGGCCTTTGGAGATGGCCTCTCAAGGTTTTTCTTTCTTCTGTAACTGGATGACAGGAATCAACTTAATTACTACATCTTAAAACACTTCTCTGATTTTTTACTTTTTAAATTTTTTTCAAGGCAGATTTTTTTCTTTTCCAGTACAACAAAGCAAAACAAAATCCCGCCATTGAAAAACTCCTTTCCCTCGCTTGCATGGCAGTGAAGATGTGAGGTTGTTTGCTCACATTTGTTAAGACACTGCAAGTGTCTCAATTTGGTTCATTTAATTGGAGCCATGATATAAGATTAGTCTGGAGATTTTAAAACAATTCAAGAATAGAATACATTTTGGTTTATTAAATCAAACTAATTGTTGCTATAATTCTACTCACTGATGCCACTGCATTTACACTAACAATGTTTTTGATCCAGTATCTTCAGCAAAATTCTGCTTTCATGGAAATATATATAGGAGAGACCTTCAGTTAAAAAAATAATTTTTGAATTAATACATATATTTTTCAAGGAAAGATATTATATTCGCATCAAATATACTATGATTTAACAGAAAAGAGTTAATATGGCACTTGTTTGCTTCACAACCTCTGCTGGCCTCCACAGGTATATTTTGCTCTCAGAGCTTCCACTATTCACTCAACAAAAAACAGTAGAAATACATTGCTCTCCCTTGAAATGCCTGGAAAATGGAAATGCCTGGACAGAATTCACTCACAGTGTCACTGTGTGAGCCTTCAAAATGTAATGGAATTCTTTCTGCTCATGAAGTGCAGAATTCTGAATAACAGAGTCTGCCTCAAGTGATCATGGGACTATTCATGTGTAAATATGCAGTTTAGATAATATGATAAAAAGTAGTATCATCCAGATACATCTTTCTGTCCTTGAGTAAGATTGCTCTCTTACAAGCCTGCAAAGACATCAAAGAAGGCAGGATGTATTCCACTATATGCTGTTAGCCTTACATTTGTGTTGGCATGTATTTTAGAATTGCAGCTCATGCATTGAAGCAGGTCATTCAAGAATGATATTCATACTATGCCAGCCAGACTTGTCCTTCTTCCTCCCTGGGGCCACAGTAGGGTGTAAGTGCTGGAAAGCTACTTCTCACCTCATGTCTTTCTACAAYTTCTTGTTGGTAATGGTGGGTAGTTTGGCTTTTCTATTCTTGTAACCTTCTCCTTCCAAAACTCTGTTCATTTATCCACACTCTTCCTCTGCATAATAATCTTTTTCTACCTCCTTCTTGACACAATTATCTACAACTATCTAATTCCTGCTACTTTTCCTATATGTTCCAGCTCACCCTTTTATCCTCACGTCCATACTCACGTTACACATCCTCTGTCTACTCAGTATCTGAAAAATATGGCCCAGGACCACTGTACTTCCATGTCTTTCACCACCCCTAATCTTCTACAACTGTCCTTGAAATGGCCACTCTACTCATTTCTGCACCAAAACAATCTCAGTCACCCACAACAGCATCTTGTCTCTCTTTTGTGTTACTGTGAATCAAGGAAATCTAGATCTCCGTTTTCCTTTGATTCAGCAGCCACCCACTTCTCTCATATCTCACACTGTAGGTTGGACAGTGCAGAGATAAAGGTGAGAAATGTGTGTGGGAATTTGCACTCTCTCCCACCCACAAAGGATTGATATGAGGCCTGGGTCACATGCTTTTTCCTCAAGACATCAACAGCAGCATCAGTAACATTGAGCATTAACCACAGATAAACAACATAAATCMACAAAGTAAGCCAAGCCATTTTGTCTCACACAGAATTCCTTTCTCAACTTACTTTGCTTCTGGAAGCGTTTTTATCATGTCTTATTTCCATTTTCTCCATGCTCCAGAGTTTGCCACAAACCCATACAGTATATACTCTCACAATCAAAAAAAATTCCAGTTTCATTCTCAACAACTCAGAAAAGATCTGGATTCCCCCTACATCCTTAGGGAATCGGACTAAAATATTTTGGGAATCCTGCTTAAATTGAAATAACTTAGTGACATTCAACAGAAAATATTCAACTGGGAAAGTCCTTCACATAGAGCATACAGAAAGATGGGAAAACACCACTCCCCTCTTCAAAATCTAAGGACATTCAAGGACAGACACTAATTGATGATACAACMAATATTTAATGAAACTAGTTATTCTTTTGCCATTTGTTTTCCTCACACACAAATTGTTTTCTTCACACATGTTCCTTCACATGCTGCCTTCTGATTTGCATGAGATTTGGGAGATACACTGTAGTCACTTTTTTGTTCCACAAAGAGTCTGAAAGCAAACCCAAAATTCCTCCAGAAGATCTATTTAGTKTTTGTTTCTCTGTCCATTTAAAAAGGTTTGATAGTTGAAATAAATTATCCCTCTTAGTTAATTAGGAAATTTTCATATCTGCTTTTAGGACTGCTGCATTTCAGATGGTCTTATCTTTATGCCAGAACTTGAAAGTATAAACTGTCAGGATTGCCTATTTAAAACCTAGTATATATTGCTTTTGAGTGTACCGTGATGTTTTGCAGAATAATCTTATATAACTGTAAGTCTTCAGTAACTGAGTATAGTTTCCTATGTTCTTCTATCAAATGGATCTTAGAAGGATAATTCAGTGGTTGTGAAAATTGAAAACATTACACTATAGGTATGGCTGGTAGTACCGTCCACAACTACATTTTTATTTTATTTGCTACTAGAAAATCTGCTTTCAAGCATTTAATTTTGCCAGACTTTAAGTGTGTCAGATGAAGCTTTCCACTCTGAAAACCACAAGCATTCAAATATTTCTGAGGAACCCAGGGGAAAAAAATTATTTGGAACATATTAAAAAAAAAAAAAAAAAAAAAAAAAAAAAAAAAAAAAAAAAAAAAAAAAAAAAAGCATGAATAGCTATTTGAAAGTATGTAGGGCAGAATCTCTCTTACTTCTTCTTCTGAAGAAGCGGTTAAGAAATTCCTGAGCTAGCAAGAAGCTGCACATATGGCAGTCCTCACAAGATGAAAGTGTGTATTCAGGATAGATTGATGATGATGTGGTCACGGCCAAAATGTCCTAAAGGGCTTTTCTGTCCAGCAAAAGTCCTTGACAAAACTAATAAGAAAGCGCCTTTTCTGAATATTACTTTAAGGAAATGGAGATAATCTCCCTCAAATTTGGAAGAACTCTTTCTGCAGAGATAAAACTGAGATGAAGAAGGATTACTGAGATACTCATGGAATGACTGGAATTTGCCCATAGTTAGTCCCAGAAAGTAGGAGAGCTATCAAATGGTGGCCCTTCCCTTTTACTTCTGTCCCATTAAATTTTCCTTCTAATTGCAGTTATGGGTCATGCTAGATTTCTGCACTTGAATAGTGATTCTTGGTGTGCAGTTCAGAAGTCATACATGAGAAAGCACTTAAATAAACTTTGTGGTTCTCAACATTGGCCATAAAAACTCTCATCTTGCTGGTCATCCATGAGCATAGCAGTATGTAGCCACATGGTACAATGGACTTTTTGTTTCCATTTGTTCTTGAACCAAAAAAGTATTAATGTATATTCAAGACAAGTAAACAAGGAAGAATACAAAAACTGAGCATTTTTTTTTCCAAAACTTTATTTTCTTATTACCTAAATCTTCTGAAAATATTTAAATAGTAATTAAAATACAAAAACAGCTTGCTTACATATAAGGTTATTTTAATAATATCACACTGTAGCAACAATGTAGTTTTCTAAAGAATTTACCTTTCTCACATACTCCCTAAGAGACAACTAGAATGTAAGATAAAAAGGAATAAAAAGTCTGTAAAATTTTGCATTTAATATTCATGCTGATTTTAGTAACCCTAAAGGACTATAACAGAAGGATCACCCTAGTATTCTGGAAAGACAGTAAGTTCTTCCTTCTTGCAGATTAATTTAAATATTTGGTCATTGGCAGATGTAGCATCAAAATTGGATCAATTGTTACTTTTACTACATTTGCAGTCTGCACAAAGGTGGTCTCAGTCTAGCAGRGCACTACAAAATACATCTAAGTATAAGCACCCAAGAAGTCTTCTGAAACAAACTTSCATAGTGATGTGCTAGATTGAAGTCAAAATGAGCACTCCTTTTCTTGATCTCTTGCTACTATTTTTGCAAAGAACAAATTATATCTATACAACAGAAGAGCTTCAAGAACAGTTTGAAGAACTTGAAAAAAAMCAAACCAGAAGAAAATTTCAGTTTAAAAAGGAATATTATTTTTCTTGCACAATTCCAGGTCTTCTGTCTCTCAGCAAACCATTACCCTCAGGGCACCAGGACCAAAGCTCCATAGGCTGTCAAGCATCAAGGTAGAAACAACTGAAGTTTGCCATCCAAGGTGGCTGTGGTGAGCTGCAGTTCAAAAGAAACAAACATGTGGCTTTATTAAAGATCTTTCCAGTGAGTGGTTTGCTTTAATGGGCAACCAGTTGAATGAAGACTACTAAGAAGATATTTAAATTACTTCTCTATTAAGAAAACTAGGATACACTTCAAAAATAAAAGCAAAAACTTAAGCTATAGGCTCTTCTAAACCAAGTTAGTCTAAAAATTTCTTTTACTTAGATTTTTCTTTTCCGACCATTTTCAAGTTTGTGTCAAGATCAACTAATACATCAACAGTCTGTAAAACTAAAGCATATGTATAAACACATAGAAAATCAAACAGGTCTTAGCATGTAAGACTCAAGAAGTGAGTATGGAAGAAATATGAAAGAGATGGAATGAATGAAGGTGGAAAATTCAAGATGAATTAAATCTGGCATACCAACAAATAGAGTTTTCAGATTTTTATTGGTGCTAAACRTAGTCCAGCAATTTCCTTTGTGAGAAACTATACTGAAAAAAGCAATAAGCTTATAAAAAGGCAAGTCTCAGTGACATGTATGAGCCCTCAATCATCTTCTTTCATCAATATCATGAAATCTTAAATACAACATTAGAGAAATACTGTTTTCTGCAATCTACAAATAAGCATTTGAAATCCTGCTGTAGTTTGGAAAATGATGATCTATAAACAGCATTTTTCATTCATTCTTTCATTCATTTCATTCTCTTTGTACATTAAGATACACATTTACTGATGTTAGTGACAAAACTGAAAAGCTGGAACCAGAATTGCATCTCATGCTCTAAGTAGTTCATCCTAACTGCTCTCACTAAATCACTATAGGTCTGCATTCCTCTCACATTTTTTTTTTTTTTTTAATTCTTTGTCTTTGACATAGCAACTCGCTCATTTTCTTCCTTTGGCCAAAGTGGCTCTATAGTCAATATATTATTTTATTGGCTTTGTCTTCTCTCCTTCAGTATCTCCAATGACAAATTACTTTAATCTCTCAAAATTGTTATCTCCTCCTAGGATGTGACTTTGGTTCTTTTATTCTCATTCACTTACATAATCTTAAAACTGTAGACTACTCAGAACTGTCTAATTTGCTGTTTCTATCCGTACTAATTTCAGTCATCCAAGACAGTTATATCTCTCACAAAGACTTTCGCTGGCTCCTWATTTACCTCTGTAACTTTTTATTGGATAGATGATATGACTATAAAGTATCAAGTAATCTATCCTAAGTTTCTGTATATACTTATCTTGGAAAAAAAAAACAAAGGTCTTTTTATTAATAATATAATCTTACTGAAAAGCTGACCAAACCCTACAAATTTGAGATGTATTATATTCTAATTGAAGTTTCACTATTAAGAAGATAATGTAGAACCCTTGCTGGTTCTCAATTGAAAATAAAATAATAGTAAGACAATTGAATTCTATTCTTATTTTTTTACAACCAAGGAGGTCATCTAGTCCAATCTCTTGCTTTAAGTGGGACCACTGAAAATACTAGAACAGGTCAGCCATAGCTTTGCCTAGCTAAATACTGAAAAAATACAAGGACAGCTCATTCTAGTATTGCATTGCCCTCCTAGTGATTTTCTTTTTCCTAATACGCAACATGAACCTCAAAAGCTGCAACGTGTGGCCACTGCCTCATCATATGCTCTCACACTACCAAACCAGAGCTTCTATTTGCTAAAAATAAATGTATTCACTAAACTACCATTACATTACTCTTCTAGAGTCCTGATGTTTGTACTCTCCACAAAAAATAACCTTCCYACTTCATCTAGGCACCCATTTCCACACTTCTGACAATACAAAACCACAGCCTACCTTCTGTCTTCCTTCTTAAAATCCCACTGAATGAGGGGTCCCAGAATTTGGCCCTCTAATCCAACTATGGCCTCACCAAGACTGAGGAGAAGGGTGATCTCTTATCTGCTGGCCATACTACTATGGCTTCATACATAGTATGAAGCTTCTAGAGAGGGTCCAGCAGAGAGTGACAAAGATGATTGACTGGAACATCTCTCGTATGAGGAGAGACTGAGTGAGTTGGGCCTGTTTAGCTTGGACAAGAGAAGGCTGAGAGGRGATATGAGGAACATGTATAAATACATGAAGGGAGAATATAGGGAGGAAGGGACCAAGTTCTTCTCAGTGGTGGCCAGTGACAGGACAAAGGGTAATGGGTACAAACTGCAACACAGGCAGTTCCATCTCCATGTGAGGAAGAACTTCTTTACTGTGAGGGTGACAGAGCCCTGGAGCAGGCTGCCCAGGGAGGTTGGGGAGTCTCCTTCTCTGGAGGTCTTCAAAACCCGCCTGATGCCGCCCTGTGCCCCATGCTCTAGGTGTGCCTGCTTGAGCAGGAAGGTTGGACTAGATGATCTCTAGAGGTCCCTTCCAACCTTGAATATTCTGTGATTCTGTGATTTTGTGATAGTCCAGTCCATGGTTTGCCTTACTGTCAGTGAGAGCCTACAGTTGGCTCAAATTCAGTTTAGCAAACATCACAACCCAAAGACTGATTGCTCAGCCAGTCACTTCCCATTCTCTACCAACGCAGGGCTCACAACGTYCCAGATGCAGAATTTTGCACTTCTCCTTAATGAGAAACCTTCATGGTGTTTCGCTGGACCAGTCCTTAAGGTCTCTTTAGATTACAGTTCTGCCATTCAGCATGTCAGCTACTCTCTGTAATTTAGCTTGATCTGAGAATTTTCTAAACACTTCGGCAGTCCATCTTGCCATCCAGGATGCTGATGAAAACAGTGACTAATAAGGACCCCAGAATTGACTCCATGGTACTACATTCATTACCTTACACTATCTGGAAATAAATCATTAATCATATTTTGCACACAGCAGTCCAGTTGATGGCAGGGAATAACTGAAGTATTTTGTAAATGATTAGCAAATATATTTATTTTTCCTGAGTCTCAGGAAGCATAGTATAGCTACAAGTCAAAGAGACATAACACCTTTTTTTTTTCTCTATATATAACTTAAAACATTGTTTACATTATCAGCTCAAATATTACAGTTCAAATTTGAAAGGTTGAAATTTAAGATTCAATCAATGTATATTTGAGAAGAAAAAGTAAAACAATATTTTACTAGTCCAGTATATTAAAAAAATCAAAAGTGAAGGATTTTCCAGTGAAGTTCTAATAATTTAACTGCAACCATTTTATTAAATCTAGTTTCCTAAAATGTTATGTCACTCACTTTATTTTTCTGACAACTTCTATCCCTTGATGGGAAGCAAGTAACATTGATGTCAAGGCATTAAACTGAAACATTGTTTTATTTATTCTTTCTTCTCAAATATGCATTGACTCATAAATTTGAACATTTCCTTCTTAATTTCTTAAATGTACGCAAACAAAACATCCTAAGAAAACTTCCATCTTCCTCTTCTCCACCATCTGATCTCACAAATAAACATGTGTTCACCAGATTAATATTCTCCCACAAAATATCTGACTATGGAACTCATATCAATTATTTTAGCCTTAGCAACTGGTAGCTACTCTAGTATATATTATTTTCCCTAAACAAGATGAATGTTTGAGACTGGAACTTTCCAGTTCCAGCGACAGAACTTTCACTTTGCCCCATATGCTCAGGAATAAGCAGCTAACAGGCTCTTTCCACTAGTCTGATTAGAGTGCCATATAAAGTATGAGAGGGAAGTTGTGGAGTTTCTTTGGAAATAATTTACTTTCTGCTTATGATTTGAAATCTAAGCAGGGGAAACAAAAACAGGTCATTTATTGTTTCTTGCATACCAGAGGTTTGTGAGTAAGAAAAATAAAAGGTCAAAATATTGGGCTGGGCATTAGGCTAAGATGCAGAGTGAAAAAATGTAAGAAGRAAAAAACCTTTTTTCTAAACTTCTTGGTAGCAGAAATCTTAATAATATTTTTTTCTTGCACTACACACACTCTGTATTGCTTATCTTGAACACGGAAGACCATACCAGTGTAATATTGTTAATAACATACAAATTTAAACAGTAGACCTTGGACTAGTCCCTTTGTTTCTTCATAATACAACCAAGGATGCTTTAAAATCAATGCACAACAATCTGTAGAAAATTATCAAAACATACTAATGGGATTAGCATCTACAGAATGTTAAAAATAGTAAATTTTTATTTAAATCAAACTTTTAAAATTCTTTTCCAATGTAAAACCCTTCATAGCAGATATGTAAGAAAAAACAGTGAAATAAAAAAAATGAATAAGAAAATAAAATAAGAAATTAAAAGAACATCATATATTTAAAAGGACACAAAGAATTCCACACTCTAAGTTTTCCTTGAGAAAAAGTTTTCCAAATAAAAATCGTAATGGAAAAATTTTGCATTAACTGGCTAGCTCATTTAGTTTCCAGACAGCTTCATTCTGTGCCAGAACCAGAGGATATGAACCCTACGGCTTTGTAAAATCATCCCTGAAGCAGCTTCAATCAGATGAAGAATTCTTCATGTCAAATGGTTGCATACAGTTTACAGGAACAGCTGCTAGTTTCCATTTTCAAAGAAGTAATCAGTGAACAGTGGTTCAGGGAAGTCTTTGTTTATGGTTTGGCAAATCAGTCACTCTTGCTGCTCCTCTCATAAGCGGCATATATTGGTATGATTAAAAAAAAGTGATTAAAGTTGAAGTGAAAGTATAACTTATTTTGTTATTTACAAATACTTGCATATGTGATTGGAAAAGCAATCATGAGAATTATATTGTGCTCTTATTTCTAAGAGTGATTAGATACACCTAGATATCACAGCAAAAGATTACCAGCCAGCGTTTCAGAACAGTGAATTTATGCACATGTACAAGCATTTAGGCAACACTTCTGTACAAAATGTGGAGTTCAAAAAACTAAGAATAATCAAAGCCTAAATGACCACTGTATCCAATAATAGCCTTCCCGGTCATTTTTTACCCCAATTTAGGTGTTTAAATTCTGTGTATGTACAGTTCTCAAAATGGAAGTAATGAAACTTTTACTAATAGGACAGCATGTCAGGAAAGCATATAAAAATAACTAAACAAAAACACCAACAAAATGTTTACCCCAAATTACAATTTAAACCATTACTGCTAGAGGTGTGATTACTGTAGTGAAAAAAAATGCTCAAACTGCAATATAGGTACCACATTTAATAACTTATCTATTGCATTTTAACCATTTGTTGCCTCTGAAGTGATTTTTTTCTTCCACTGATATGTTTAGGGTTTTGCTGGAGCACATACAAATGCCATTGAGGCAGAAATTCCTACTCCAACATGTACATGGCCTGCTGCTTCTCTCTGTCTGTGATGGAAGTTCATGGAGCAYGAGAGTTTTTCTGCATTCCACCATGCACTTGAGATGCAAAATAATCGTACTAAATTATACATACTAAAGCATACTAATCATTACATATCCATTTGCTAATTTGATTTATGCATTTTCACATTGCTCTTTGAATATCCTAATATCATTTTCACAGAGACTTCAGTTTAAGAATATCTTTTAAGTTTCCATTTCAAGTTTAAGATCATTTGGATTTGTATTTCAAATAGAAAGTTGCTTCAAAATCCCAGAGTCTAAATTACCAACAAAAAATGTTATGTTGATTTTCCAAGTAAATTATAATTTATCCCAGAGTTCCTTAACACGGTGTGCACTAAGTTCAGGGCATAAAATCATCTCCTATAGCCTTTTAGTCTGTTAAATCAGCATATTTYGACCCTCATCAAATGGAATTGTTTTATAGGGGACAAATTTAAAAGAAAAAACTTTCTTCTGTCTGATTTTTTATAAAAAATTTACATATACAAAACAATACTGAACTGTTATAATCTAACATTTTCTTTCTTTCTAAAAGAAAGATTAAAAAAATCTTAAATTGTTCTGAATTACATCTTTTTAGTTGACTCCATGGAAAAACTGAGTCTGAAGTTGGATGATGGGATGCAACACAGTGTTCCCTCACTTTTGGACTGGCACAGCTGGTTCTACCACTTCCAGCTGTGATGGTGGCATTAGGTGCAGAAGCATAACCAGTAAGTGACACCGGTCACCCTGAGAGCAAGCCCAGCAAAAAGAAGCGGTAGGGACTTCCTCATACACAGGCTGGGCTTGGAGGAGAAGTATCAGCCATAGCAGCAAGACCCATGGCAAAAGAAAAAAACTGATCTTCATAAATTTCCAATATAAAAAAGACATGGTTGATTTATATGTATATTCCTATTTAACTAGAGGCATCAACTTTCTGTTGGCTATTCAGGATGTCCCACATCCAACCATGCCTTTTACACTTGGCATAACTCAACACTAAACAGCCTCCCTTTGAGGCTTCCAAGTGTAACCTACACAAAAGTCAGAACAACCAAATACCTTCCTAGTAAAGATTTATCTTRAAAATTACCTTGAAATTTATCACACAGACAAAATGCAAGCAGAATGTCTCTGTGTTGCTATATGGCAGTATCTTCAGTTTTGTGGTTTTCAGCTAGTTATTAATGTCGAGAAAAGGCACTGCTCAATGGGTTCAAAGTATAGTAAGCAAGAACAAACACTATCTTTTACTGCACATCTTGCAATATATTGGCATTACAGATAATAATAAATCTCAATTTCAGACATTTGGCCATAAGCCACATTCCAAATCGGTGCTGTAAATCCCACAGTAGTTTGACCACTGTTTTTATTTTTAAAACCATAAACTTTAAATGCCAGTGGAAATCTCTTAGTGCCAAGACTTAGGAGTGCCAAAAACATAAGAGTTTATACTAACTCAAAACTACACCAACATCATAAATAAAAATGTTTTAATTGAATGATTTTAATATAAGTGTATTCATGGATTTTTTTTTTTATACACTATGCCTAAATATCCTTACACTGTATTATAAAATTTCAGATTCTAGTCTATATTGCTCATACAGAAAGTGATACATGTTTTAGGAAACAACTCATATCTTTCTTTAGTGGATTCAATCAAGAATATCTAGTAGGACAGACTTTTGCTTCTGCTATCATTGAGTATAGAGATACCTGTAAGTTTACAAGTAGCACACTCACAGCTGCACTATACAACTGCCACAATGTAACATGGCTGAAGAGAACTTGGCATAAATAGAACTACTGTTAAATATTAGTGTTTGTCAGTAAAAATATAGCCAGCAAAATAAAGCCAGTCTTCATTAATTCACTTGATTTTTTTCATTGGTTTGTCAGCTAGCGAGRAGAGAGAGCAACAGGAAAACAAGACAATATGGAATGGACTTTGATTGTATTTCTCCTGTTCTGAAAGAGATGTCTACAGCAGCGTAACATTCACTGCTTTTATCCCTTCAGGTCTACAGTACATGAAGACTTTACCAATTCAGGTTTTGTGGTTTAACCCCAAAAAAGAAGTCATTTAAGCAGCACTTTGAAAAGATTTGGTTTCTTGAAAGATGATTGCTTAATCTGACAGTCACACTCTAAGTACTGAGTCAGATCAAAACCATATGTTTTTTCATATACCAAAGACAGAATAAGTTTTTAAGGCTAAAGTAAGTTTTCTTCCTACTACAGAAATGGTAAATGAGGAAAAAAATATAGAAAAGACATATTGGAAGCTATTGTCATAGTTTCCTGAGGTGTAGAGTTCACCTGTGACATATTGTATCAGACCAAAGTCTCAAGTAGCCMAACTCCATGTAGGTGACTATCTACAAAACTGCTATAAACAAATGTCCCAGGGAGTAGTGAGATACTCTTACAGCTTGTATCTGTGTTTAGATTAGCTAAATACAATTTCTACATATTTAGTAATGTAATCAAAGGATGACAATGAAGCAATCATTGTTGGCATCTAAAATCTGATCTCCACATATATCATGAAAAAAATGCAATCAGCAAAACAAGCTATTATATAAGGAAAGCCCTATACACTTTCCAGATTTAAGATATGAGTCAATACTTGTTTTAGTCAGTGAGAAACTTTCCACTAACTTCAATGGGCATTGGATCCAATCCTCATGTAAAAGGACCAGTAAGTGGAACAACACACTAATTTAGATTTACACTTTACACTGCAGAAATATTAAAAAATCTAATTTTCCTGCTTGCTACTACATTATTAACAACAACTTATATAGGTCCCAAATGTTTTTCTTTCAATAAGCCATATTAAATAGTAGCATCCAAGAAAGCATRCCATTTTGGAAATACATCCTGTTGTGAGCGTTATAAAAAACTACTAGGACAAAGTAGTAGTAAAAGTTTCTTACATAACAAAGTATAGATCAGTATCCAGTATCCCAGCTGCTAAAATACAAATGAAAGAAGAGGAAAAAAATTAAAAATAAAAATAAGTCAGACAACAAAAGGACGGGGTTAGCAGTGGGGAGATTGGAGAACAGTCCAATAACCATAACTTTCATGTTTTAATCAGTCTGATATATGAAGTGCTATTTGATAGAACTACTGGAAGAATGTCTCATGTAAAATTTGTGTCAAGAACTTAAATAAGTTCCCTTTTTTTTCCCCATCCTTTCTTTTGTGTGAGATATGCTGACAACAAAAGTTGTCTTTCTCCAAACTTTCTACTTTTGAATGAAATCGATGAATTACAGTAGCTTTGTGCTTGGTGGCATCATAGCTGCTTTTATGCAAACAGACTTCTAAATCCAATACTATTATCATTTCTTTCCTGTTGATTTAACAGCAAGATCAAGTAGAAAGATGAAATGTAAAAGAATAGTCACTTTAAAACTGCTGAACCTGAAAAGTGAACTCTAAAAAGGACTTACTAAGTACTATTGACTTTTTTTTCATATAATCATTTCTGTATTAAATTTGGTTCCAGAGCAAAGTTCTATTTCAAAAGGCATTGCAAACTGGTGGTCTGAAACCTCATGGTGATGAATGCATGGAGTCTGACACTTCGAAGCCACTAATTCCAATTCAGGCTAGTGCTTAACAAACCGCGTACACGACTCGCTCCCAAGCAAGGGGGTGGGTGACTGCTAATGGGAAAGGGTTTATATTGTGTAAAGTAAAATCACAAATGGTAAATGCTGAGGAAATAGATGCAAGACTGTGGAGTACAAGCTACCCTTTCCCCTGCCAGAAATGATACACTAAGGACGGGATCAAGGCGTTGAAGCAAAACAATGAAGGGAAGTGCAATTTATCACTGGATACGCTTTGTGAAAGAAAGTTGTCTACAGATTGCATCTTGTGTTACAAGAAAATACCATACTTTACCTCCCACACCAGTGAAGGTATTTACACAGAAATATGTTACCATTTTAGAGATGTAACTTAGGTTATAATAGGAATCTTCCTTGMTTTAGAATCACAGATTTTAATGTTAAAAAAAAAAAATCAGTATAAAATATTCATTTTGACTTGTCACTAGCATGATTTAAAACAACAGTAATGGACGTGGGTAGCAGCTAAACCAGCCTTCCACCCGTATTATCCAGTTCAAATCCAGTTTCAAATGCACATCTTAGTGTTTTAATTTCTAATTGAAATGATAAATTGATGTTGCACACAGTTCACTTACATGAATCATAAATTTTTTTTTCTGATATATTTTCTTTATCTTATTTAGATCTGGATAAAAAATAATAATGACAAAATCTAGAATGGATAGGGACGGGTGGAGTATAAAAAAATCAGTATTATCTTTTTGGTGAATAGCATTTGAAATGGATGTTACATAAATATAACAAAGAGCCTGATAAAACAATAATGGTTTTCCTTCCCTGCTGCATTTTTGTTCCAAAGACAACCATGGTAACTTTCTTACTGCATGTCTCAGGTTCCACAAAATCAAATTAAGAAGCTACAGACATGTAGTCTGGCTATTGAAGACTCAGGAGGGACACAGACTGGAAAAGTAAAAGAACTTATTTAATTTTTTTCTGGTTTAGGGGACAGAAAAGGGGAATGACAGGCAATAAATAATGACCAAAATATCTTAGTCTAAAAAAAAAAAAAAAAAATCAAAACAGGAGTGAACCATTTATATTTAATCTGTACTCCTATCCAAAGTTCATGAACACCATTTTTGCTTTCAAGAACTTTCAGCCCTACTTAACTTCTAAGCAGGCCCACATATTTAAGCCATGGATTTCACATATTAGTATAAGAAATACAAAATTCTAGCTSACCTCCTTGGGGCCAAGGCTGTAATTAATATCTTTAAGCAACAGTGCATACATGTAAGACATCAGTTCATCAGTTCTTCTGACTACGTTTACAAAACTACTGAAGTGCATAAAGCAAATGGTAACCCTTAGATGATTTTATATATGTATATATATAAATATATATGTAAATATAYRTAAATATATACATCCACTAGACAAATTAGTAAGTTTCATATCAAATAAAGATGGGAAGGTATTTTGACTTGTTTGAAATATAGAGTGGAAGCAACTTCAGTAGAAGGTGAAGCTCATTTCAGACAACATGATCTTTCAAAGTCCTCCAGACTGCAAGGTTTAAATCCAGCTTGGGCCCTGCACAGAGCCCCTGCATCCATGGGTCCTCCTCATATCCCTTCAGGATATGTCATGGTAGCCCAAGCCCCATATTATGTGACATTTTCCCTGTCCACACTAAGGCAGATCACAGAGAACAATGTCATGCCTGACTCTGCCAACACTCTGATGATGATGGCACAGCACCTGGATCTGGGCATCTGCACATGGTACATATCAAAATGTCTAATAACCCCCTTTTTTAAAAAAAAAAAAAACTTTAATGTATTTTCACAATAGTACTTTTGTAAAGTCTGCAAAAGACACTTAGAACTGTGGCTGGACAAATGATCAGGAATGGTTTCCAGATCATTTTCTTTAATGATGAGTTTGAAACAACTTAAATGTAATCTCAGCCACTCTTTGAAAGACTCTTAATCTCTGAAGCTGCTAATGTTTGCATTACATCATTGTCATTATCCACAGATCCTGTGTCTTTGCTCAGTAATGAGAAAAACTGAGGGAAACATGAAAAAGAATGAAAAAGATTTTTTACTAGTATTCTACTCAGGTGTGTAATTTCAGAGTTGCACAAATTCCACTTACTTCAAAATCTGGACATTAGCTCAGAAAAAAATATCCTAAAAAAAGTTATTTCATCCAGTCCCAGCCACACAAATATGATCAAAGAGTTCTCTTTAAACTAGCTGTTAGATACTCCCATGTGTCCAGAATATTCCAGAGACATGGATAATTTCTTCACTAAAAAAAAAAGCATCTATCAGAACCTAAACACACTCACATTTCTTCTTTCATGATTCCATGTTCAACTGATTGAATATTTTTACTTAAAGCACATGATTACGCTTCCTTTCAAAAATCCTGACATTCTTGCTGTATTTTTGTAGTCAGTTCAAYATGAGATGATATAATCAAAAGAGAAAGACCACTATCCAAAAAGACTACACCTTCTTTATAAAGGAATCTCTATGAACTTTTGCATTTAATATCTAACAAGTTAAAAGCATTTATCCAGCTCTTGCAAAACTTGCAAGCCTATTGATACAATATCTACTGCTTACTGCAGTAGATATATCTTTAGTAGGGAGGTCATTCATCACACTTTCACCATTCCATAGAGTGGTCATTCCAGTATTCTCCAAATATAACTGTATTTTGGGACGCTCATGGTTGGCATTAGTAATTACAAGAAGTATTCTGAGACAAGGTTTTAAAGTCAAAATAGAGAGAGCAGCAAACTACCACAAACCACAGGAAAACGTGTGAATATATAAATGTAAATCACTCCTTTTAAGTAGAGGGCTTTTCAGACTGTCCAAACGCCATTGACCTGAGGTCAATAAAGCTTGCACTTGACTTTTCTAATACAATGCAAAGTATTCATTTCAGCTGGAAAAAAGACAGACTGTTAGATGAAAGCCCATRTCTGTTTTCAAGGGCACATGTTCTCTTTCATACTGCTCAGATAAGATTGTCCCAGCTATGGCATGAGTTGGGACCTCTCACTGCTCTTTCCCCAGTGGCCACAAAATACAGTCCTATTCCCCAGAATCACCTCCAAGGAAGACTGCTTGACAACAGTGTCTTGCAGCCTGCACTAAACTAACCAGGTTACAAAATAGCTCTAAATACTTATTTTTTACACTTCTCTGTGTTCCTAGGCCACTTTTAGTTTTCTGTAGCAGAGAACAAGATTTCCTTTGTGACCAAGGGCAAATCTCAGTCCCTCAATATCTTACCCATCTTGGAAACAGGGATAAGACAATCTCTCTACAAYCTACAGGTGTTTTAAAGATACATACAATAAAAAGACTGTGTAGCACTTGGACACTAAGGAGGGACAATTTAACCTCACCTATATAATGCATTTATTTAAGAAAGTGCTGTTTCCTTTACTTTATTAATACATGCCTCGTAATATAATATAGTGCAGGATATTTTAAAACAAAGAAACAAACAACTAAAAGACTTATGCCTGTTTCCTGTGAAATTTAGATCTTAAAAGAGATTTTTAAGGTGACGGAAATCTCATCCAGACTCACCTTTTAAATCTATCAAATTCATCCTAGGACTTAACTATGTCTCCTGTTCCTCTGCAAAAAAATGAGATCGTATTTTGTGACATATTCTATGCCTGAGAGTAGGTCATCACATCTGGAATATTCTTCATTTCTCTTCACACAAAAGCAAATAGGACAGCATGAAGTGATTTTAGTTTTCACTTTAAATACTGATTTTAGCTAGGTTAAATTAGGAAGCTTACTGCTTTTGTGGCTGAAATCACCCTCTTAAAGGTGCAGTTTCCATATTCCTCATCATTGCAAACTAACTGAAAAACAGTAGGCTTAACATGTGGAAGGAATCGTCTCATAATATGAACATTTTTCATGAACAGATTTCAGTTTTGTTTGCTACCTTTTAAGGAAATAAGGACTTTTAAAAAGTTTTTTAAAGCAAAGAATTTCCTCTTTTTCAGCTCATCACTAATCTGTTGCCTTTTGAAGAGCATTTATAATAGATTATGTTAATTGTAATTTTTCAATTGCAAGATATCTGAAATAATGTACTTWAAAAAAGGAATAGAGGAAATAGGTACATGAGGAGAAGGTGTATTCTGTCCTGAGTTTGGAAACTACCCAGAAAGAAAATGATCAGAACAGAAGATTTCTACTCAGTTGACACATTCCTCGGATGTAACTGCAGTGTGCTCAGTGCTGGAGATCCCAGCACTCAAGACATGAAGAATTGAGGGACTTGCCAGAGTATTAGGAACAAATAGCTTTCACTAGCCAGATATTAGATCAACAATCATAAAGAGTAATCTGAACCACCTTTCATGGCCAATGTCCAAGGACTTCAAATGCAAGCATTTACAGAAGGTATCATCGGGACTAAGGTTCTCATATATATATTTTTTTTTAAAACAGAGTTTATTCAAATACTTTTATAGGACACATTTCAGTTCTAAAATAAAATCTCAATGATAAACTATATTCAGAAAAATAAGTTATTTAACACAGGATACTAAATTCTTCTCACATATGACTCCTGTGAAGTTAACAACATAAATGATCACTTTAGTTCATTATTTACATTTTTAAGATATTTTCAAGCTAAGTTGTCACAGACTAGCTACATTATTTTGCCTTGTTTTCTTTATTTTGATACAATTCTTATAAGTAATTATATATCCAATCAGATAATAATATATATTATATAGCAAATATAGCATTTATTATGTGAACATCATGAAAAAAAATCTTTACATAAAATGAAGAAAAATGCAAAAATCATACTTTAAACTATATTATCTTTCATTTCATTTACAAGTATGTGGCTTCCTACATATGTTTTTGAATATAATCCTACACTATATCATAAACCACTAAATATGCACAGTGAAAAACATTCTGTCTACCTCGTAAATGACATGGTGAATGCACAATAATGAAAAATATTTTCAGAGCCTCAAATTTTTACTTATTTCTTATCAATTTTCAAAACTGTAAGGAGAGAAAAACATTCTGCAGGAAAAACTGCCACATTGCAGTTTTGAATAAATTAATTAATAAAACAGTATGCTTGAAATACTGAGAATGCTAACATAAGACTAACCAGAGTTAGTTTCCTGGAATTTCTTAGCTCACAGAAGAAAAACAGAAGAGAAATTAGATTAATCGTTTTCTTAAAAGGTATTTTTCTTAAGTGCACGATTTGTACAGCCAAATAAGAAGTTTAAATGTTGCATGTCAAGTAACAAGCTCATTCAATGTGCTGTACCTCAAATATACATATAAGAACATTTGTATTAAATAACTTTGGGGAGAGTAGCATGTAAACATTGAATTTAAATCTGAGATTTAAAACTGAAAGTCTTATAAGGAGAAAGCTGCTATTTATGTTACATCAGAAATAAAAACAAAGAACTTCAAGGCATGACATTTAGGGGATGTATATACTGAGAAACACACTGTGGTTCTGTTATCCTTGAGTCAACTGAGCATCCAGCCAATATGTCCATATGGTTTATTTCAGCACTACACAGACTTATCTGCAAGAGCTCACATGTAGCACAGCCACGTTAGCCTGGTATCACCTTGAAAGAGTGATCAAATCAGGAAGACACAATAATATGAAGTTAATTGTTCTCCTAAAAGGGCCAAAATCTCAATTTTTCTGGGGAAGATGATGGTTAACAAAAGGCCATTTTCATTAAAAGACTAAGAAAGATATGAAGCAACAGACATAAAGATTCACTGCAAGTTAATAATCTGTTCTGTGATATCGTCTCTAAACTAAGAAATTAGCAATCCCTAAAGGTTAAGGATGTCAGCATATGGAAAAAATAAATGCTCTTTCAAAAAGAGTTACAAAGTAGACACTGATGATAAGGGGATCTTTACACAGTTTACCTCATGCTCAAGAGGGAAGAAGCATGCTGATATCCAGGAAAGGGTCTTCTAAGAATTAAAGAGGACTGATTACATTCTATCCTAGAACTCAAGTGCATTTCACTATATATTTACAGGCTCCTTTCTGCTATTGATTAAGGCCTGAGTAAACTTGCTTTGTCCTCAAAGCCATGCAATCATCATGTAAACTGCAGAGGAGTTACAAAGTTTGGGAATACAGCTTGGGAAGCTCTATTCCAAGACTTTAGAAGAAGTCTGACAGCTGAGCTAAGTTAAAGACTGCACTGGTAAACAAAGCAGCTCTTGAAATCAAGAGTACTCTCTACCATGCACGTGCAGAAAGTTTCTTGGCAAATGCTCCCTTGCTTTCCTACTTACTTAGAGCACTCGAGGAAAGAGTTTGAAGAAGTGGAAATAATATGAAAATGTAAACATCTGTAAGCAAATGTAAGCATTCTATAAATATGGAAACAATGGGAAATGTATTGGAACTGCAAAACGAAAGATATATGCAACAGGGGTCCCCACACTGTCTGAAGAGCAGAAAAGCTTGAGCTAGTAACACAGGGAAACTGGGAAAATATAGAGGCTGCTTTCACTATATAGTGAAAGCACTTCAGCCTTCATTACAGGGACAGACACTGGCTGGCAGCAAATGCATCCTACCGGCAGAACTAAGGCCCTTGGAGACACAGCCTGTTTCAGGGGAAGGTGCTTTCCCTTTCTTCTAGACTTCCCTGAATGGTTCACAATAACATACAATTTCTAATCCAAGTTATTATGCACTTCCAGAGATCGCTCTTTAGATCTGAGCACACTGACCATGTGCATGTACCATGTACAATGTGAGAATGTTCTATCTGACAGAGTCTGGACCACCACCAAAGTGGGAAACAACTTTTATACCAAAATCACCCTTATTTTTTACTCTGTAACTAAAGAAGAATTCAAAAGTGAAGATCAGCACTTGTTGATGCACAATCAGTAGACAGAATGCCAGAGTTTTGCCTATGCTTATGCCTGTTTCAGGGTTTCACCTCCAAACACTTAGCTGTTTGCATTCCTCCTATAAAACAAAGATGAGGAAGAGGTCAATCCAAGCACAGAACCAGACCCTCAAAATCAAGGGTTTGATTAATCCTCAATAAATTGGGCTAGGTAGTGATGCAGAAGCCACCAGTGAAATAACATAAAAATATCAACACATGGAAATAAAAGCAAAACAAAGAAAAATAAATTAAAAAAGAATCAAAAAGAACTCTCAGAAATGCTAACACAGAAAAGCCTTACCTTCAGTGGACTGTTGAGAAAACAGTATTTGTATATGCTCTGCACCAAGATTCTCAAGCTGTATAGCAATGGCAGATTGTGTCTTATAGTACTGCAGAGGCTATAGAAGTCTGTGGTCTTTTTTGCTGCAAATGTTTGCAGCGTGGTTTTAAGTTTTATCCTTAAGCCTTCAATTCTATCAAGCATATCAGCAGATCTCTAAAAATACACAAAAACTTACTGAAGGTTGTCACATGATACCTGTGTGGAATACTTATTCAGAAAATCACTTGCAGGAATATTTCTTCCCACTTTTCAGATTTCTGACGTTTTCTTGAAAAAGTTTTGGAAAAAAAGTCTATTGTACACATACCTTCTTCAGAAACAAATTCCAGAAAAAAAGATGTATACTTTTGTATATGGGATCCCCATGTTCTATAACATCATGGCTAGGACATCAGGTACTGCTCCAGAAGGCAGGTTACTATGTAATAACAATTCTATGACAACCTCTGGACACATTACAGCTCTAAATGAAACACATGGCTATTTCCATTAACATCTGTCAAAGCAGGAACTACGGCTGCACTTAAAAAGTACCCTTATATTTTAAATCTCTGTTACATAATGTACAACTACAATGATATTTAAACAYAAAGATCCATACTCTTAAGTAGATGCCCTCTCCAAATACAAAGACTTTGCATCATGCATATTGTAGAATGTCCTATTTAGGCCTATCAAATCCCAAGTTCTTGGCCTGAAAAGCAGACCCCATAGCCAAGTAAAATAGTACTGTAGATCTGTTATAAACATTGGAAAAAAAATTCCTCAAAGCCAGAGTTTTCAACACTGTTAGGACATTCAGCTTTTTAAAAGACTGAAAATTCTGGTGTATTAATTAAGTTACTTTCTGTTTTATCACTACATCTTAACACTTATTAGATCATAGCTTTGCTGTAAGTTAATTAGATACTATTTCTTTTTTAAACAAAATAATTATTGAAACAATTTCCTTCACAGAATACTAGGATTTAAAATTATACTTTCAAGCTATAAATCAGAAAAAAAAGACCCACTCACAACAATATATTTAACACTGTTATTACTATTAGTCTATCCTTCTGCAAAGTAATCCAGGTAATCTCATGCTTTTGAAATGTAAATAATAAATTGAGAATCCACAGTTCAAAAACACAAGATTTTTCACATATGGTTAGTAAAGCAAAAGTCAGTTTGTGTTTATTCACCATTATCTGTGGTGAAGTGTAACCAATCGATAATGTCATTGTCTTGCAAGTACAAGGCATATATCATCTTTATCCACCTCATATTTCTTTCCTTTTATTTCTCTTTACATTTTTTTCCCTTCCCTTTAGTTATTTTGAGGAACCTTATACCTCTTGCTGGTACATCAGAACTCCTTAAAGCTTTATTTTAAAAAATGAAATTGTGGGTAAATACAACAATTGTTTCCTTCCTTCCCTACTTCCTGATCCCGTTCTACTCACATTTATTTTGTTATATTTTGCGAGTTTAATTTAATATGATTATCTATAAGTTTTAGTACCCTGTTGTGCTGAGCTCCCAGTACTTCAATTGAAGAATACTTTTTAAGTTGAATCACTGTTGGAACTATAAATATTTCCAGATATCAAAAGAAATAGAATCACAGATTGGTTGAGGTTGGCAGGGACCTCTAGAGATCATCTAGTCCAACCCTCGTGCTCCAGCAGGGACACCCAGAGCACGGGGCATAGGGTGGCATCGAGGCAGGTTTGGAAGATCCCCAAAGAAGGAGGCTCCACAACCTCCCTGGGCAGCCTGTTCCAGCGCTCTGTCACCCTGTGATCTAGATATAAACCTGTGATCTAGATACATCTTTACTCTGTATTTTTGACTGCCTAAGACTTCTCCTTATTTTCACAGAGCAGAAACAGGGGCAAAGCTTATAAAATACCAATCTAGTCGATATATTCCATTCAGGAGCAAAACAGTTTTGCAAATGAAAACAATTTACTAGACCAAAATTACCTTGTGAATTAACACAGGTAATCACATCATTAATATGTTCCATTTACAAGTTTAGACTAGGGTGATGCAAACTGTCTTCTCTGAATCCAGCATATGGGAGATCATAAAGTTTAATTATTTTGACATTTAATCATCCATACATTTATAAATGACATAACCTTACACTAATAAGTTATCCACAAAGCAGACTCTTTCCCTCGGATTTGTTTTAACACTGATGGATCACTTTGGAACAGCATATCCGAGAGTTGCCATCATTCCTGTAAAGTTTAATCCACAAGGAATATAATACTGACCTACATAGCCAAGAAAGAAAATTCTTAGGATACGCATAAACTCTTGCATATTACAATTGATAGTGTAGACTTCTAAAGCTTAGGGACTTTTAAGAAATCTCTACTCTTTCCTCCAAAAGCGTATGTTTCACAACATTTAATAGGCAATTATTTATAGGCAATATGAATGAAGATTAAACAGAGACTGTTTGCAAGGACTGCTGTATAGCTTCCATGAAAGGATATTTCTTCCACTATTGTAAGGACAGATCCCTAAGACAAATTCCATACAAGATAAAGAACTGGTTATTAGGAATAGCAATCAAAATTCAATAAAGCCCCAAACCACTGACGGAATGATTTTGCTCAGTATATATGAATACAGGAGCCTCAACTTCACTCAAATACAACTAACTGTCCTGCTACAAGAAATGATGAGCAGAACAACTTTAACTGTGGGAATCATCACCGTGAGTTTCAATTAACATTGTAAGAATTTTATTTCTCTGCTTTTGGTATGATCACTACATTAGCCAAATAATGTCACTTTTCCAACATGAAAATTCACATATATAAACCCAATTGTTTCTTCCCTTCTTTTTTATAACTACAGTATTTTCCAAAAGTACTTTCATTTGCCTTCTATTTCTTTTCCCCTACTACAATGCTTTCTTCCCGGCCAGTGAGGAACTACTGTACTATACTATACCTCCTATCTTTAACCTCAAAGATCTAATCTCTACATTTTATTTCTTTAGTTTTCTCTGGTACTCATTAACATGTCAGTCAACTGGCTCTTCATTCAGTGTAAACATTCCTTAGTTTCGCCGTCCTTAAAAGATTTGCTGTTGTCTACAGTTGTTTCTCTGCTGATCACCTCTCGTTTAYTTAATACAAAACATGTACATTTTACAGATCTTTTTTTTCCAATTCTTTTCTGCAGTGTACCTTCTGCATATGATTTTCATTGAAACCATTCTTTATAGTCCTTCTATCAGTCTATTCTTAACCACAAATGTGAACAGGCATGACACCCTTATTTGCTTTCATCTGTCAAGCTGCCTTCAACACAGCTGACGCATTTCTTGTAGTCTGGATCTCCCATTGTCTCCATTATTATTTCCGTTCTAATTATCTTCCTGCTTCATCGATTGCTATTTCAGAAGATCATTCTTATTCACTAATCAATTCCACTTGGCATCCATAGAAACTTGCTTTGCTTTTTTCTTGTTTCCCTACTCTTTACATAGAATAATGTTAAATTACCTTTTATAAGCATGATTCACAGTTAAGCCTCTACTGCAGACTTAATCTTTTTTTCTAAACTGATATCATGACCTACTGATAATCTGTTTACATATTAATCACTATTCCAAGTCCAGCAAGATTAGAATAAGGCTTTAAATTTCACCTTCACTGCAATTTTTGTTCATATCTTCTGCATCACCAGAGACAGTAACTGGTCAATGGAGCAGATAACTTGGAGGATATTTTCAATTTCAATCTCCCTCTAGATCCTCACTTCTTGTTTTTTTTCTTAGTCCTACAAATTCKTTCTGCTTAATATCTCTAAGATATGGCCTTCTATATCTTTGGTCATCTAAGTTAAATCTTTTATGTAAGACTAAGTCTCGTTACAACAGTATATTTTCTTCTGAGCTTGCTTTCCTTCCTTCCTCTCATTGAAACAAAAACCAGAAGTCTATCACTTTGACCCTATCATCATTTTCATCTTTTTTTTTTATTGCCTCATAAAAAACGTTGCTATTTGTTTTCACTTCCAAAATCTTTCATAGCCTGCTGCTGTACCTCATTTGCTACAAAATATACAAATGTACTGATAAGCCCAGACAGCCCAGACAGTAACCTTCATCTCCCACTTCCTTTTTTAAAMAAGAAAGTTTTCACTTTCTGCAAAATTGTCAAAAGCACAGGTTAGCTCACCATTACTAGCTGAAAATCTTCTCAAATTCCACAGCACTATGATACCTACAAAAGCCTTCTGATAAGTCGCTGATATCCTTGGACTACTACCATCCTCTAAAGCTTCTTCAAACATTCTGCTCAGTGATAGCCTCTTCAGCACAAGAAATAGCACAAACTCACTACCCTCAATGAGTTCCCGTCCTGAATTAAGAATATATGCAACCACTTTTGCCATTATTAAGTCAATTGACACTATAAAGCATATTTTGTCCCCAAGCCAACATGCTTCATGATAACTTTTTACCTATTTCAAATATTCTGTCTTCTTTGAAAACATGCTGCAGGGTAGCACAAAATAACTCTCTAGGCCTTGAAAAGGCAAGTGTGAACTTTTGCATGTATATCTTGTCTGTCATTTTAGCAAACTGTTGATTTATATCAAGGCTGTAAGATTTAGATGGAAAAAAAAATAAAACAGTATTTCTGTCCTACTGTTGCTATGCTTGTAGCACAGGGGAATCCTAGCTCTGATCACATTAACAGAAATCTTAATAAGATTATATACTTCTTAAATACTTCACATTTTAAACTTCATAGAACCTTAGCCCACATTTATAAACTACACAAGATAAAGAAAATCATATCGTAAACGGTTTTCAAATGCACTCTGCATCATAAATTAGCAAAGATATTTTGGTTCACTTAGAGTACGGGGATGCTCTACAAGGAGGTAACGCCTCAGCTTTTAATTTTCTGTGAACTGTGATGAAAGGGTAAAGAGCGTTCAGCGACTCTCCTGTGGCATTTATGGCAGTTCTTCACCTTTATAGACTACAGAGAAACATAAACAAGCAAACAGACAAACATAATATTTTCCTTAGGGGAAGATAATATTAGCATCATCTTTAACTTTGCAATGAATGCCTCCACTSATGCAATTTCCTCTACACTGGGAAAAAGGGGAAAAAAAAAAAAAACAGAGAGAGAGCGAGAGAAATGAAAGTAAACATATGCTGCGAAATTTGTTTCTAAATAGTTGATGAAATTGTCTTGCTATTTAAGAGAGCAAGTACTATAAAATATTGTTCACTAGCATRTAAAAAGTGTTCACAAGCACTTCACTGAAATATTCTGGCACTCAGGCAGAGATTAATCTAATTAATTCAAAATTACATTAATACCTACAGTACGGAAATCAAAAAGTTGATATGATATTTGGATCCTAAATAAAATCAATCCTGAAAAGATTATAAAGATAGTTTTAAAAATCTTTGAGGTTTACTGTGTAGGAAAGTAAGAGAAAGTAAGAGGAAACATAAACATAGGGTTCCAGAGAATTAATTCTTACAGGTCATTAATAGAAAATGTCAAAATTAGATAAAGATCTTTCAGTCAAAGAGTCCACAGAGATTTAAAKATAGACACCTCTGAAGAAATTCTTATATCTTTACTGCAAACAGTATGAGGAGAACTCATACAGAAGTGGAATAAAATGACTGTGATTGAAAAAAACAGAGACACGCAGCTATTATTCTTTAATGATTACAATCACTTAAATTGAAAAGATTTACTATTTTCAATTTAGTTAATGTATAGCTATTTGTTATAKAAACTTCCGGTTAGAATTTTTTTGACCAAATTATATCAGCTATAGTAGTATGCATTCCATGTCTCCAATAAATAAATGGGCATTCAATGTAAATTGCTGATGTAAAACACAGATTAAGTTTCTTTGGAACTTAGAATATTTAGCTTTGGGCATGCTGAATGCCAGTCTGATTCCAGTGAAATTCCAATATTCGCTATGTAGTTTCCCACATATTGACCAAAGAATCCCTATGCAGCACCAAGACAATCTATAAGGAGGCAGGGTAAGCATTTTCTGAATTTACACAGATTCACAGATTCACAGAATATTTAAGGTTGGAAGGGACCTCTACAGATCATCTAGTCCATGCCATGGAAGGAAAGTTTCTGAATCAAGAAGACACACAATAGAATATCATGCAATTGTCACTTCATGCAATTTATTTTATTGAAACCTCTGTTAGAGATTTTAGAAAGGTTCTAATGCTGTTCCCCACAAAATGCTTCTAGAATGCATGGTTCTGCAGATATTTCATCTTGTGAAAAGCTTGCCATCGTGATTGCTCTTTAAAATTCACTAATAAACTGAAAAGAGATATTCCTTGCATACTGATATCTTGACCTTTTGGACAGTGTTCAAAGTACTTTAAATTTAAAACTTTGGTATAATAGATAAAAGATTAATATTAAGCCTTTTATGTATATGGACACTTGTGAGCAGGAGCTGTATTAGCCAATACATGTTTTATTTTCAAATCACATTTAAAAATATTTTCAATGATTTACAAAACTAAACCAAAAATGATGCATCATCAATGCTGAGTTTCCAAAGAAATGTTCATTTTAATACTATTAGCATATGTATTGTCCAGCAAAGACACCAAAAACTCAATGCCTATTTGAAACTACAATGCTTACTACTTTAGCAACTTTAGCTACTTTAGCTAAAGTTCCACAGAAATTGTAAAATGCTGTCAAGATTTCTGGAAGATTGAATTATCCCTAGCTTTTCCTCCTCAGCATGGTATCAGATCATATGCAGGATCTAGCTATGAAAAAACATTTATTCAGCTGTATTGACAGGAAAGGACTGTCTAAATTAGCTGCTCATCAAGAAATGTTGAAATATATGTAAAAGCAGAAATAGCCTATTAATTTGCTGACATTTTTGTAGTCCTTTTGAAGATTTCTCTGCTGTTAACCATAAGAGAAAAAGGCTTTGGTCTTGGCCAAAGAATTAATTAGAAGTTTTAAAATACTAGTATATCTTAAAAGGCATGAATGAATAAATCTGGATTATAGAACTACAGGCAAGTAGGCTATASTGCCAGATACAAACAGCTAAATGGACAGAAAAAAACTACTGTCCTAGGTGGCCTTTTTGAATATATTAGGCAGACTTTACCACAAATCAGCACACTACTTGCTACCTGCACCATTAATAAGCTATATAGAATCTTTGTTTCCCTGCACTAGCAATATGCCTCATGTACAGAATTCTGATTTGCAAGGCTACAACCCCACTTTCACCATCTCCAAAGACGCATATTTCTGCTGAACATAAACATCAAAATGTCATGTTAGCACTCTGAACATGCTTGAATATCTGTAGAATTTGGTAAACAATAGTTGGTTTAAGTCTCAGGCATTTCTGGATCAAATGAAACCAAGAGCCAAATTTCTAGATTCTTCATCAAGCAAATTTGAAGCACGTTCACAGCAGCATGGTTCTTGCAAAATCAATATTGGGATGGCTGCTTAATTTTCTCGAGGAAGATAGATTTTTTTTTTCTTTTATAACCTCGTACACAGTAGGCACAATACTGTAAGACAAAACAAAATACCGTGTTTCTAATTCACAATAAAAAAGAAGACTTTCCTAATATACTTCTGTTTCTATACTATCAGAAAAGTATCAGAATAAACTGAGATGTTTTATTTCTCATTTCTCTGCTAAATACCAGGCTAGCCTTCATGTCTGCATGACTGCTAAAAAAGTTACCAACTGCCCATTCTTAACTAGCCATAAGACTATTTTGTGTATTCAAATTAACTAATATTAATCCCCAAATTCTTTATTTTTTGATGATCCTTTTTTTTCCCACAAATCTAAGCAGAAAGACTTATGACAATTTTCATGTACATATGCATCACAGTAATGTAGAAAGTAAAGATTTTACAGGACAGACAAGAAAAAGCACAGAAAAAGAGCTAAGTGGTCTTTTTTTGCTTCTTTTTTACTAACAACATTTCTTAACACCTGAGAAGAAAAGTATGTGTTATTAATTTGTCCCAAAGGCAGAAGTTTCAGAAATTAGCAAACAATAGACATTTTGATTCACAAAAAAACTGTGATTAAACTCTAATAGCTGTCTCTATCAACATGTTTTCCATTTTTTTTCTGGGGAAAAATGGCTGCTAGTCTGCTGCTTTCTCATGGCTAAATTTCACATTTTACCATCTCCAACATTAGTATGCTAATATAAACCACTAACAATGGATAAATATACTGACACGTGAGGAAAATATGGAAGGCACTGAAACCACTGGCAGCAGCAACACTTATRTTTTACACAAATGGAGGTGTACTATGAATACAGGTAGTGTCATTCTCAAGCAACCATCAACAAAACAAAAATCTGCTCTAATAGCAAGGTAATCAAAGTCTTTCACTCCCCTACTAAGAAAACATAACTCAAATCAGTCTCCCTACAGCAGTTTGGCACACGAATTCCCCTTAACCTCAAGGCCTGGAAAAATGCTGTGGTTTGGCAACAGAACAGGACAAGGGTGCAACTGTATACAGTATTACTAAGCGAAACTATTTAAAAAAAATGAATATACTATTTAACACAAAGATTTTTTCTATTCTTAAAGATATTACAAGTAATGCAATCATATATTCAAATCTTTCAGGGCTTCACCACAACTATCCCTGCCTCTGTAGTTAGAAATTTATGGTTGCAAACTCTTTTTTTACACCGAAATAAAACACCAGTTAACCAAAGTATTCCCTAAAATGAGTCTGTCATACAGGAGACCATCTCATATGGAGACATTAAGTATACATAATCCTCTCTTTCTGCAATGTCTATTTCCTTTGCAATGGATTGGCTGTCACAAGGTTAGCCATGCTAAGCACAAATAAACAGAGCATATCTATAAACAGAGAATACTACCTCCATTCTGGACACAGTCTCTTCCTGAGACTGTCCCTCCCAGGAAGCTCATGGACCACCCCAATACATGTTATTTAAGAGCTATTTGTTCCTCAAGAACCCTCTGAAACAGGCAGTTTACTACGGCCACCCATTGTGGGCTTGCATGAGGAATGCAACTCAGGCAATTCGATACAAACTGTAAGAGTCTCCAAGACTTGAACTAAAGGACTAAAAGCTCCAACACTGAATAAATGGTCTAAGTAATTTAAGAATACCTTCTAATTCCATTTTCTGAAAGGACCTGTAAGCTCTCAGATACTCAGAACACTTGAGTGTTCTGATACTCTAATATTTAGTTCCGTTTAATTAGCCAACATCTGTGTGAAACTTCTTACATATTTAACTGTAAAGCTAGAAAAGTACCAAAACCCTTGTTACACTCACATGTGTTATATGTTCATGCAATGTATTTACATTTTCATACTCCAAAATTACTATTAATAAAGCACCACTGTTGTCCTGGAAACATTCCTGCATCCCATGGATATTATCCGATGGATCCATTCCTTATCTACATTCTAAACCTTCACTTACAGCAGATTATTTTCCTTCTCATTCATTTACACACCTCAGTTACTTTGATGTTTTCTCGGTTTTAGTTTATGGTTTGTTTATTTTGACCTTTAAACCATTCTAATTTATAAAATCCAGAAATCCTTAATTTAGGTGGATAGGGCAAATATCCCTAAAGGCAAATAAAGGCAAAAAAAAATGCATCCCTTGTGGATAAGGTCTGGAAATTGTTCATTAAGGAATTGCAACAAGTTTTCCTTTTGAGAAGGTCTTTGTTCTAGGTCTTGAGTTAAACTCCAATGGATGCTTTGATCTACTATCCTTTTGAACTGTGAGATAATATTTGTGCCTACCAGATACGAAAAAAAATAAATAAAAAAATAAAAATAAAAACTCTTCAATAATATCAGGAAAAAAAGCAATCATAGGTACATTGAAAGGCACTTTGCCATCTAATATATAATACTCTAATAAACTAAGCGATTTTCAACACTGCTTTTTGTACATTACTCATTGGCACCACTTCTTTGGGAACCCTGCACATTAAAACGCTCAAAATAACTCAGTAGAACAGGAAATGTTTACAGAAGTGGGAGCTTGAAAACTGTACCTGTTTTTCGCTTTAGCAGTAACTCACTATGACTGGCTGGCCAACTGTAGTGATGTCAGTTAAATGGATGCCAGAGCTGTTATCATATAGTTTGTTTACAAAATTTTTTAATTTAAACTTTTTTAAAAAACATCTATTGCCTCTTTATATATCTGAATGCAGTGTAATTGGTCCCCGAAAAATCTCCATCAGAACAAATTTTAATTATAATACATTTGTGTTTTTTCAACTTACTCCTGGAAGAACAGAGACTAGACTCTTCTYCTCCTGACTTGACTGCACTCTCTTTGCTTATATCTCCTTTTAAAAGAGGTAAGAAATCCKAGCCCTGCTTCAGGGAATTCTGTTAGTTCTCCTTGCATGCCAACAGGAGTTAAGATGGCTCTTGTCACTATGTAGAACTCCCTTGAATTAGTTAATTTTTATTGGTTAAAAAACCAGAAGATTTTCATGAAATGAAAATGGCTTGTCTTTTATCTGAAAGAGGTATTTTTTGTCATTCTAAAAACACTCTCTTAATGTACATCCTCTTTACTCCATCTGTATGACTCAGATAATTTTTTTTTTAATTAATTTAGTACTGCTTCTTTTTTAAGAGATTGCTTTTTTTTTCCCTTCTGGATATAATTCATCCCCTGCGACTGAGAGATTTGGAATATGTATATGTGCCTGGATACATAGCCTGGGACTCAAAACATATTTTATTTCTGAATTATTCCTCTCCATCTCTGACCGTGGAATGAAAGTTCATTTTACTATTGGTTAATCCACCTTTTCCTCAGGAAAGTATTTTGCAGATCATAGCAAATTCAAAAGCCAAACCATGGTCCTAAATGACATACTGCATATTTAAAGATTTTCAAAATAAAGGTTATTCTACTTAAAAATAATATAAAGGCATATAACTCATATTTAAAGACAGTGAAGTTGTACTTATTCCACAGACCTTTGTATCACTGTCTTCATGGAATAATGTGTTCAACTTGCACAAAGGACCTTATTATTTACAGGCTATTTTAGAGCACTGTGTTTCAGTCTGCAAAGTAAAAGTAACAGGAGCTGCTCAAGTCATGGGATAGCAATGCTTGCATAACACTYGGTAAGTCAGTGGGAAAACCAGCAAAGTCTGCCAGGCTAGCAGCTTCCCAATGGAGAGTGTATCATATTCTGCAGTGCAAACAAAACATTTTGAAGTTGAGTCATTTGTAGGCAGAATTTGTTCCAGCTTTCAAATATAGAGTAAATCTGAAATTTGGAAAGAGAATGTACTTCACAGCAAAAAACACTCCATCCAGAGAGTATCATAACGTATCTGTATACATWCATTACTGATGGGAGAACCTCAAAAGTTATACGTCAGAGAAGATGCCAACGCTTCAGATAGCATCTGGAATCTATTCAAAACCTTTAGATCAAGTATAATTTACAAGGAAAACAAAACAGTAGTTTACTTTCATGCTTAATGTTGAAAATCTGCAAGACAGGGAAGGGATTTTGGAAATCCTTATAAATTTCATAAATTATCACAGCTTGGGTGTCCCTGATTTGATATTTTGCAATCTTATGACAAGTATTAATAGGTATTTAACTAAAGCAGCACAGTGAAAAAGTGATTTTTCCCTAACAGCACTATTTTATTATGACTTGACAGTCAGGAAATGATAAATGATAGATACTTAAAGATGACTATTATTATCACTAATGAACTCTTCTAGACTTTTGGACTGTTTCTTAAGAAACAATGAAAAAATGCAATTTTTAGTTTCATGAGACATCTTAAAACAGCCTTGAAAACAAAATGGAAGGCATGTTAGTTCTAGTCAGAGTCACAGGAGGAACTGTTATGTGCTCCAGATACAATAAAATGCTGCCAGAAGTGGTGTGACATTTGGTTTAAAGCACAGTTTCTTGGAAATTCTCAAGCCTCATCTGCTAGTTCTGTATCTGCTACTCTTACAAAACTAACACAAATTCGTACACATGAAAGAATAGCAAACTTTACATCACAGTCTCCATAAATGTCTATGAACTGTAATCTCGCTTTATGCCTTTCTTAGAATTATTTTATTTTTCTTTCATTATTTTACTAAACTTTTTTTTGCATTTGGCCTTATACATCTAAAAAAAACTTAGGCAAGTTAGCTAAAATCTGATAATTGAAATCAGATGTTGCTTTTCACTACCGATAGTTTTYGAGACCCAATGTTCTTTCCAAATGCAGACTGAGCAATTCAGTTCTGCTTATTCTGTTCTATAAAGGTTCTTAATCTTCTACAATCATCATTATAACATCTCAGCCCTAGAATTTCAGTTATTATGTACATAATGTCATTCTGCTTTGGCATATGTTACATTTCAGTATTCAGAAACAAGTCAAGACTAATTGGATGAAATCAACCAAAGGAGAAATTATAACTGGCACCTGGAAAGCTTTAGCATGGACTCCATAGAGAGAGGTAGACTCTGCCTTCAGTTTGGCCAGTGGGTAGGTAAGGACGGTTCATGAAAGGGGTAAGGAGAGAGGATATAAATGCACATGATTTGCACTAAGCTATGAGGGACATGAGCTAGATCTCTGCACGCAAAGCCATTTAGATGTCTTTGCACTGTATGTCTTTGAAACTGAGGTTTCGGAAAGCTAATTAGTTTCAGTAAAATGCAAGGCCTTAGTCATCTCTATGCATTCATAAAATGTTAATTCAGAGTTAATACGCTAACATGCAGCAAGAAGTAGTTTTATGTCAACTATTCAGGACTACTGCTGAGACAAAGTCAAATAAACTCTAATGGACTCCAGCTGACTACAGTGGATCAACACCTGTAGGAGAATCTTTAGCCCATAATAAAAGTATCCATATTATCAATACTTTTTCACTGTCTGTGAGAGTCTAGTCCCTATCTAGAAAAAAAAAAAGCAGTATGAAAGGTTGGCTTTTAAGATTTGTAAATGGAAGTAGATAAATGGTAATAATTATCCTTGCAGGTTCCACCACTCATCCTATGTCATATTCCATCAGTTCATGCATATTTTTCTTTTAAGTACTTTTAACACAGCCATCAAGAAAGCTCATTTAAAAATGATTATTATAGTGTCCTAATRTATTAAGTGAACTTTAATGCTGAAGGTAGTATCCAAATTGGCAGCGGGCCTGCTAGGTTATTCTCACTTTACCTATAAAGTTTCCAAATTCTAAAATACCTCTAGCAAATTTTAACGTTCTGAAATGATAAAACATTTTTTGGTCCTGCATTTTTTTTCAGTGCCTTAAGAGGAAAAAGAAAGTATGAAACAAGGTCTATCCCTAACAAACTATCTTGAATTTATGATCCTAGGTCCTAAGTATAGGTTCTAGGTAATTACTACAAGACCATGCATGATTTTGCTTTGCTATAAGCAAGGAAATATTAAATCTGTTTGGGCCATACTAAATCCTGCTGAATATACATATTCATAATTTGAGATTTATATTATATCCATTCCCATACACTTAAAATGGCCTTGTTATAAAGCATTTGCCTGAAATTTATTGCAGCATAATAGTGAGAAAAGAGATTTATATTTCACTGGTGAATTGAGATGCATAAATAATTATGTGTTACAAGTACCCATATTCTATTGTATTAATACATTTGAAAATAGAGAATATCAGATTTTTTTAAACATAAAACTAAAACTTTTCTGTCTAATCAAAGCTGAATTTCTTGAGAAGTAAATCATCTGAGCTAAATTATTTTTTTAAGTTGTTTTAGCTGTAACAGCTTAATTCAATGGACAATTTCACAGCTTTCAGCATTTAAATGAAAATGGATACTTTCATTAGCTTTAAATGCACTATAGATGTTTCTAGTTGTAATGGATATGGTGTTACATCTGCCCATATGCACACATATGTATAAATATATACACCTTTTCAGACAGATATGAATAAAGAATGAGTTTAGGTAGTCCTTCAGGACGCAGCTGTCCATGCCTTTTTTCCAAAGTTTCTGTATAACAACTCTACTACCCTTTAATAAGTTAAGTAATTCCCAAAATGCAAGCTAGATTTTCAAGCTAGTTACAATAAAGCAAAAGTTTCATGTTGTCCCACAAATTCTACACAAAAGATGTAGGCAAAAAGCAAAAATAATCCTTCAGTTTCAACAAGATACAAGACACAGGCTTCATGAGAACAAGGAGTCATGCCAACAGGAAAATTGGCTGTACTCATTCATAACGTAATATAATTTTTATCTTATATAAATATGTTCTAAGTAATTAATCATATGGAAGAAATAGATTTTGAAACATTTGGGGAATTTAGTCAAGACTAAAGCATTGACTAAAGACTAAAGAATTGATATATCTACATTAGTTGYAAAAATGGAAGAACCTGAAAATTATGAGGCTATTTAGACTAAAAGTGAACCTAAGCAATTGATACACGCACAAGAAAGTGTAAAACAGTGAAATTTCATAAAAAGACAATAAAAATGCATACACCTTAAGTTCCTGTTGTTACAACAACTGTGATAGGGAATCTTAATGGCAGTGTTATAAAACAGGATGATCAAAACTGTAATCTGTAGAGTTGAGTATTCCCTAGTTTTTGCAATATTACTGTTACGAATTTTGGCATTTCGCCAGTGAGATCAATAATGGAAGAATGTCTAGATCAAGATCTAGGAAGGGAAATGGAGGGAAAGGGAAATGGAAGGGATAGGGGTACTGGGCTATTTGTTACTGGCATCATAACATAATATTTTACATTTGCTCCGACAGATAGTGGACAATGCTCATGGCAGACAACAGTAAAGAGTTAACATTTTTGCAAGGGAGAAACAGAAGAGAATTCTTAGCAAAATGGCAATTAAGAAAGGAAAAAATATTGAGAAAGCTGAGGAAAGAAAGACTATGGCACCTTTATACAAAAAAAGCTCAGACTTGTAGTAACTACAATAATGAAATTGTAAGCTATACATACTGCCTAAACATAAGTCATAGAAATTTTCAGAGAGATCATAACCACAAATATGAGTTTTTTTTATAACATAAGCAAAATTTTGATCTAACTTCTTTTAGATCACCAACAAAATATTTACTTGATATATAACTGTAAAGCAAAAATTGAGTTATCAAAATCAAATACAGATTTGAGTACTGTATCCTTTGTTCCGGGGAAAATATATGAAGTCCTTCATCTCATTTTGTCAGTTTATGAAATCTCTACATCTCTAATTAGTTACAATCATCAAGAGTCTCACAGAGATTTTAATTGTTTATACACTATAGGAATGGCTATACAGAGTCAGACTAGTTCAATATGCTGCCTTGGACAATGGCCCAAAGTGGATGCCCAGGAAATAAGAATATAAAGAAGAATGAAACAATGGACTGAATATGTCATCATCAACCCTGCTTTTAGAACTTGTAATCTAGGCACATTTTGAGGAAAAGCTGATTTCTATTTAATTAAATTAACCTTTCACAGATATACCACTTGTGAATTCATATAGTCTTCCTTAAAACCATATAAATTTTTAGCATTCACAACATTCCATGGAAACTATTTCAAAATTTAATTTAAAATTACCTGGAAAAGCATCTCATTTGTTTTAAACCTATGACAGGATATCTTCATTTGGTGCSCAGTAATTCTGTACTGAAAGAAGAACAACCACCTCTTATCCATATTCTCCAGGAAAAAGACTTCTCATTAATTTTTTAGACACCTGTCATATAATCTTTTACAATTACTGCTTTTCCTGGCTGAAGAATCTTTATTCTACTCAGTCATTTACTCTGTGGAAACTATTCAATGTCTTTGATCATCCCTGTTGCTCTTTTCTTTCCAGTTATTAAACTTTTCTTAAAATTGAAAGATCAGACTTGCACAAACTTATATATTTATAAAACACGATGATGTTCTTTGCTTTGCTATTWCATTCTTAATAATTGCTAAAATTGGTTTACTCACAGCTCCTGAACATTAAACTGATGTTTTCATGATATCATTTAGTGAGCCCCCAAGAACTTGTTCCAAATTAGTARAGACTGCATCTAAGTCTAGCAGTTTATAGAATCAGATCTTTTCCATTGTTGCTATATATGTCATTTTTCTGAAATMGAATATTAGTGAAATCACTATTCATTTTTTTCCCCAGACTCTACTAGTGCCAAATATTTAATAGTGAAATGATATTTAATAGTGAAATGTCTACTGAAAATGTTTTAATGTTTTGTTCAGAATACTATCTTCTTTTATCTGCTGCATTTGTTTTATAGACAGAAGATTTATCTTAAGTTTAGACAAATAATGTGGATTTCATAATTTTCAAATCTGAGTAATTATTTGAAGTACTTGTTCATCTGACATTTATGGTTCCAATATCTAATTTTAAATGTCCTTACCTTCCTCCTCTCCCTCTTTTTTTTTTTTTTTTTTTTTTTTTTTTTTTTTTTTTTTTTTTTAATCCCCATGTCTTATATCATCTATGAACAGTTGGTTTCAATGTGGTTTGGATCAAGGAACTGATCTGGCTGAGGAATTGATTGTTTTCTGAGATTTTATCCAGGAAAACAGCAATTAGAGTAACTGTCACACCAGCTGCATTCTTCATATGTATCTGCGCTCACCTGATACAGATTCTCTTCTGCTGTAGCCACAGAATAAACACAATTATTTCTCTAATTTAATGATGGCCAATCTCAGAAAAAAATATAGGTACTTTTTGTCACAAGCAATTTTCTTATATTTGGAGCCTATATCATACCACATTTCTGTTTCTTCTATTCTTTTCCTGCTCTCAATAATTCACTTGGAAACAAGAGCTGAAATTACTAAAGTCAGTTAATTACTATTTATTGAATATCATACTACTGGCATCATTCTTAGCTGATGCTTCTTTAGAGACTTTATCTGAGCTAAGAAGTTGTTTGTCTTATGCTCACGTGATATAATGACACACATACTGAGGCAAAAACAAAAGGCAAGATGCAGTTTTATTATTTGTCATTTTCCAGACCTAATTTCTCTCTTCAATACATAGCATAGGGCACTATTTAATTGGAGAATTCTGAAGAAAATGGCAGAACTCTACAGGACCACCTAAACTTTCTCTAGATGGCCTTAGCAGAACAGGAGCAGAAATGATGGTCTTAAATATTAAAAAAAGTCATATATGTGGGTTTGCAATATGATGTACTCTGGTAGTGAGGAATAATGTTTTTGTTCCATACAAGGTAATTCAGTCACTAAACAGATAGGAGAGAACACGTCTACAGTTCTACAAGAATTAAGCCACACAGGATATTTCAGCTAGCATGAATTTCCACACCAAATAGATCTGTTGTGACTAAATTATGAAAAAAAAAAAAAAAAAAAAAAAGTAGATGAACCAATTCCTACAGATTACAATGTCACGATTTTAATACAGGAGTTTTCACAACAGACATCTCAAACACCACTCTTAAGGAACACAGAATCTAGAACAGTGGTGATTACAACTGCTGTCTTATGTCTATGCCATAAGAAAAGGGATCACAGGATCTTCTTATCAGCATTTACTCTTTCTTACCTACTCCAACACATGCCGCAGGCTTGACAAGAATAAGGCAAAACAGAAGCCTCACTAGCTGCCAAATCAGCTCACAGGGAAAAATTGTTAGGTAGTACAGAATAGAGCAGTTCTGAACTTGCTTACTTTATATAGTGGAACTGAAGATTGTAAGAAAAGAGGTKTAAGAAAGAAATTGTAAGAAAAGACAGCTTTAAAGAATTTCTGCTTCCCTCCCCATGTTTTGTTGTACATAGTTCAGATTCAGCCAGAACCTGGGCCAAAATGTTTGGTGTGGCCATATCATACTCCACTGGACAGCTGGAATCATTTTATGTTGCTATTTTAATTTGAGACAGAAGTTGTGCCTGTTTTTCTTCTCATATTTAATCTGTTAGCTAAGACTTAGCTTTCCCTTTTCAAAAACTCATTTGGTATGTTATTCCATACTTCATATTTCTTGTATTTCATTTAATTATATTTTAATGACTAAACTTGCCTTTTTTATATCATAATTATAAACAGATTTGGCCATATATTTCTTGAAAAAACAAATAAAAAGGGAAAATCTTCTTGAAGTAGAACTATATGGATTATAATTGAAGTGGTGGAAGACGCTTTTTACTTGTTCAATATGAAAGTCCAAGTATGTAGAAATTAAATCTGCTTCAGAATGATATATGGTCAACAAGTGCTTGATCAGAGAAATGCAAACACTTGAACTAATTTCAAAATGGTAAGAAAAAAAGAAAATGAGACTTTTCTAGAAAGGACTGTGTAATATAATTAAATTTTAATTCTTATTATATAAGCAACATATCTGAACAAATTCCTAACAATTAGTTCTTTAGTTCTTCCTGTTTGCCAAAGACCCTCTTTTCAGTTTTCAATTTGCATACTACTTAGAATATTTTTTCCATTTAGTGTGAATGTACTGTAAAATCAGATAATTCTTATGAAAGAGCTTAGCTGAGTCTTTTATTTTTTCTCCTCTTCTAACAGTCACTTCAAGGGAGAAGACAGAGGAGGACAGAGAAGGAGACTATACTCAAAGCAGAATACTTCTCTTCCCAAAATATTTTTAAATGGTCACTAGTAGAGCAGAAAAAGTATATGCTGGTTGCTTACCCTTAATATGTTGCAATCTGAGTGGGTGGAGAGTTGTTTACTACACCTGRAAATTTCTCTTTCTAATCTTTGAAGAGGAGTTTTTCTAATGGCAGTGAACAGACTGATTTTCAGAATTGTTTGGAGCCAAGAGCTGCAATTCTGAATAAACAGTCCCTAGGCATCTCACTTTTGCTGTCTATCTATCTATTAAGGCTTAATCAAAGGTGCAAAACAAGTGCAAAAACTTTCCTTCTTCTCCTGCAGCTGTTTCCCCTTACCTCTCCCTGCAGGGCTTTGATTCCCTCCTTCTCCACACTCTCTTCATTTCTCTTACAATACCATCACTTCTTTCCACCTATATGCAGGTTATTTCCCCTACTAATCTTTCAAATGGTCTCCACCCTTCCCCCTTCATGCTTGCTTTCCATGTGATGCTCTCTCAGCAGTCTATCCTCCAAATTACTATGAGTCCAGTTCATGCCTTTCCTTCCTACTTCCAATCAATCACACTTCCCTATGGTCCATAAGTGACCCCAACTCTCCCTGTCTAGATTCTCAGTAAACAGAAGCCAAGATGAACAGTCTAGCAACTAACTGTTTAGTACCACCCCCTCTTCAAGCTATTAGTGCCATTCAATAAAATATCTACACTTGTAAAAACTACATTAAAGGTTTTACTGCAAATGTGCTATGAATTGAGAAGAAACACCGCGAGCACATTTATCCAAACTCATGTGGTGAACAGCTGTGGTTTGCTGGCAATATATAGAATGCTGGAGTATCCCATGATTAAATTAAATTATACTGACCTTATTAGCTTACAGAAGGCTTTTTCTTTCTTTTTTAAATTCTGCCATCCTTCAGAGTTGTCATACGTGCTTACAGTAATTACTTCAGTATACACTTTCCTCTAAAGAACATCAAGTCTTACAGTAAATGATAGCGAGTGTTCGTGCTTTTTATTAGAAACTGCAAAAGAAACATTCTTCCTGCTCTATGTAGAGATGCAAAGTGAGGAACTCTGGTAGTGAGCTATCAGAGACTGCAATAAATTCAATGGGACAACCTGCTGTGTCATTCTAAYAGATTCTCCACAGGCTCAACCAGCCTAGTAGCAGCAGTGCAGTACAATCAGAAGCTCTAAATTCYTTTCCATCAAAGCTGTTTTTAAAAAGGGTCAGGTTTTGCAAATTAACCAGTGACTTAACGTGCCTCATTTGTCTCCTCTCTTTAAAAGAAATCAGACTCACTTTGAGAATCAAACAAAGGTCACTGAAATTCTTGTTCCCATAAGCCACTGAGACTAGGACAAAATTTAGGATAAAGGACAAGCGGCACTTCTATGCTGTTGTTCATTTTCTAAATCTATTTATGATTTAGAATCTATAAACATAATAAATTTATGTCTAGGAAGCTGTCTATATCTGAAGAGTCTCATACATTATTCACAAGTTAATTTTATTATTAATAAGCTATACACCTGTTGTTTCAAAAGATGTAAAAGATGATTACATTAGTTAATGAATGCTTGAAAAAAAGAAATCTTTTCAGTTGTCTATTAATCCCCCAAACTCCCAGGCATACTGACTTACTCATTCGACAATGCTCAAGGTGCTTATCCAGGTAATAGAACAGGCAGCTGCCATTGCCTACTTTACACAGATATCTTGATACCTTTTACAATTGGATCAAATCAGAATAGCTTATAACTAATGAGAGGTAGTAGCTGCCATCCTGTCCTCTTTTAGAGTTTATACAATGGTAATAAATTGGTAAGTTTGAGGAAAAAAAGAGGAATACTGAACATTAGGCTGGATGAAAATAAAATGACAACAAATTCGGTCCGAGTAGTACTTAATTATGATAAATTGGATAGAAAAAATAATCTGATGTATTCACTTCATCTAAGAAGACATATACCCCATGCTCCCACTCAATACACTGGAATCTGACAGATGAAAGTACACAAACTTGACAAGCAAAACAAGCAGAAGACAAGGAGTAGACAAGGAGAAAACATGCTCATCATCAGAAAGCATGTTACATATGAGGTCAACAGCAGGCTTTTTTTACTTTTTAATGCAGCTGTCTTCTTTGGCCAAATGATGGTCAAAGAAATAACTTCTCACTGGACACAAACTGCAATACAGTCCTTGGCAAGGACATCATAATCTTTAAACAAAGCCTGCACTACTACACATGACTTATTGTAAGGAAATACAGATGGCTGAAACTTCTTCCTTACCAGTTTGAAGTAGGGCGTAGAAACAGAACAGGCTTGTCAAATAATATGAGTAAAGAGTTGGATACTTGATGTCTAGCACATCCAAGGACATGCTGGAAGAATATTTGATCATCTTTCTCTTTCATAGTCTTCTGAGATTAGTCATCCAATTTTATCATTTAAAGCATCAGGAGGCTGACAGCTGAGGCACAGTTAACTGATTTCATGTAGTGTCCCAGCCCACCAAAGACATTAAGTAAAATGTTAGCTTAAACATGTTTACAAACATGCCTTGATTAACATCTACAATGGCACAAGATTACAAAGTGTAAGGCAGCACAGCAGATGAACATTAACTCAACAATTCAATTCTGTSAATGCTTCTACAGTAGAAAAGGATCTAGAAAAAGCAGATATGGGAATTCTTAATATTCAAGAATAATTTACAATTCATTAGTCTGTTCCTGACCAAAGAGAGCACACCTTTTCTTCTCTTTAGTAATAATTCCTAAAGAGGAAATTGCATCATTTTATAGGCAAATTAGCTTTAATATTTAACAAGCAAAGCAGAGGCATACTCAGTTCAGGTCAGGCTGATCTTTGAATTAAAATTCCAAGAGCGAGCCTCTTCTGAGATAAATAGTAACCTACCCATAAAAAGTCTACTCCTCTGGAGCTAATTAATTTTCCCATCTCCCAACCCAAAAAGAAAATTCATCAGACTTTTACTGTGTATCTTTTTTGACAAATACCTTCATGTCCTTAGTCTCAGTTTCTAAGTTTCTGAGGCTTCAATAAGCCATTCTGCCCTTTATAGATATGTATACCTCAGAYGGTAGAGCAAAGGAACCTCTGTCCACTCTATTAGTTGTCAGTTTTTAAGTTTAAAGTGAGCTGCCCTGAACTGCCATTAAGATAAATGTCCTGAACAATTTCCCCAGACCTCTTCCTCAGACCTGCTCATTGCCTCACTGCCTCCTCCTGTAGTTTTTCTGGCACATTTACAGCTTCCCCTTAGATCTTCAAGCGAGTCTAGCTTTACATTTTGTTTCTACTTCTTTCATGAGTTATGTTAGTCCATTCAAAGGTCACGCAGAAGACRAAGAATTTCACCAGCTAGTTTCTAAAGAAAACTTTTTAAAGCACAATTTTTAAAAASTACATTTATCTTCCAAAAGAATTCAATATCTAAAAAATTCATTTTGAAAAAGCAAGAAGAAACAATTACAATTTTTTTTTTTTTAGAATTTCATGGCACTTTTTATTCTCTGAATTTGATCTCCTGAAACAGAAGATTAGAAGAACTGATCACTGGAGACAAAACTAATAAAGAAATAAAATATTGCTAGTAAAAAATAGCAAATACTTACTGGCTGAAACATGAGGGTCAAAAGGGCCCATGAAGAGCCTTCCTGGCTTCAGTGAAATCATATGATTAAGCTGGTCCTAGGTGTTAAATCTGCATGATTTAGTCTCCAACAATGTAGTGCTGAGTCCTGACATAAAGCATCATGTTGGAAAAAAAATGTGTCCTACAGCAGAATGACACAATACTGATTCAGTAGTAAAGTCAAAACTCAGCAAATTAAAGTTGGAAAAATAATTTTCCATATAACTGCAAAAAGAACCTTTATTGTGGAAAACTTCACAATTAAGTCAATGGTGAATCAAAACAGTAGAAAAATGGAGTTTTGACACAAGTTGTCCTAAAGTGAAATGTCCAGGCGAGACCATCAGGAAAATTTTACTTTGTTAGTAGCTAGTAAAAGATGATAACTCGTATTTCCAGACGCATTCAAAACTAACTGTAGTCTCTTCTGTAGCATCAGAGAGATCCACAAGCAAATCTCTTATCTAGGAACACCAAACACGCCTCCATGCATGTAGGAYAGCAAAAATTTAGTATGTTAATTCCAGTGACTCCTACAGATTTAACTGCAAAACAGATGGAGATCTCTACTATTTATTTAACCTTCCTTCTCCAGTTGCCAAGTTATGCTCTGACTGTCAGTTATTTTCTAACCTAAATGCACCACAATATATTGCGTTGGAGTTAATGCTATCTCAAATATAGCTGTACGTCTAAATATAAAATCATACTATCAAAATTAGATATTTTACTGATAAACAAGCCACAGATTGCCACAATGCATTCACATTCTGAATGAACGATTACGATTTTGCATTTGAAATGATATGGTAGTTAGCAGATATTAATCATTTCCACACGGTAATTCTGAATGCCTTCAGTGACATGAGATTTCTGGATAATTTTCAGTAACAGAGAATYATAGAATAATTCAGTTTGTGGAAACCCTGCAGATCATCTCATTCAACTGCCTACAGAAAGCAAAGTCAACACTGAATTCAGACCAGCTTTCTCAGGGATTTCCCCATCATAGTCTAATTAATACTTATTTCTTATTTTTTTCCACCTCTTAGTATATTTACAGAGTGCTGACATCAAGCTGTCATGTAAATCTTCAAAAACCATAGACAATAATGGAAACTAGAAGAAATTTCAGTAGTAAAATGCAAATTATGTTTCATAAAACACAATTCACATTTTTGTTCATTTTTTCAAATACTTCTAGTRTGTTTAAAAGGCTATCTAAATCTGACTGATAGCCTTAGATCTATAAAATACAACTCCACATCTATATCCCTACTTTAAACCAAATTGATTCTGCCATAGTGTGTATATGCTTATATCCTGAGTTAAGCCAATGTATTCTAAACTTAATTGCCTACCAATATATATAGTTCTGTAGGACTTTAATGCTAACATCCCATTCATTCCAACATTAAAAATAAATATATAAATAAATAACATATCAAACCAGAATGAGATTTTGGTAACCTGGATAATTATTTCTTGAGTTTTAGTATAACTACAATATTTATCTGTCACTCATACAATACCAAACAACTATACATTGTACACTAGTAGTACTGTATCTATTAAATGACTAGATTTATCTTTTACTAATGAAAAACAGAGAGAGTCTTAGAGACAGAACACAAATATTCATACAAGAAGGAGTGGCAGCAATGAATGCTGATGTAAAAGTCATGAAGAAAAGCAGCTCTTTGGGCTCTGCTTAAACTACTAATGACTGAAACAATTTGCTAGTGTRCACATTGACAGTATTGCTACTCAGTGTCCACCCAGCTTGTAGAATGATGAAACAAGAGTCAGCTACACAAAAGCTGTCAAAAACCAGCAGATGGCAACAGCCTCCCCCATTTCCTTTTATTTTGCTTCAAAGATACTTCTAAAAGAGATGATTTACCGTTCAGAGATTTGAAATCCAAAACTCCCACAGTCTTTAAACTTAGATTGAGTACTCTATTCCATACTCCAGTTTTTAACTAGAATTAAAAGTAAACTACAGTTAACTACAGTTTTGAATTACCGTTAAAGACTGTAATATCTTTAAATGTATATTCTTTAATTTGGATTGAAATTAAATTAATACTTATGGTGAGTTAAAAACTTTTCCCTATATAAGTTTTGAACAATGAATTTAAACAAAAAAAAAAGAGGGGAATAGTAAGAGTCTAGAATTGATAAATCAATTTGAAAATAAAACTCTAAGATAAATCCAACACTCCTGTCTGATTTTCCATCTGCAGCTTTCATAGCAACCATTTTCTAAATCACTACAGTGTAGCATATGATAAAAGGAACTGTGCCCCCTGCCAGTAAACACATCATGATCCAGATTTTTTCCCTCCTTTTCTGGAAGAGTATTTATGAAAGTGAGAGTTATAGTAATGGCTGGAACAAACTGCCTCACGGACAGGTGCTGGGCAAGCAACCATTGAACTGAAGTGCTGCCAATACCTCACTCTTGGCTGCATTTTTCCATGGCAGAAAGCTCAGCCATGATGCTGAATTTCACTCATCAGCCACTTCCCTTTTTCACTCCTTCTTCTGTCCCCTGCCAGTGTCTCCCTTTGAATAAAGCCCAGTGGGGCTTTATGTAGAGGTTAGTCACAATCCAATATAATTCTTAACTGTATTCATTTAAACTTTGGACAAAACAAAATAGGATCAATTTAAAATCCTTAACTAGTGGCAGTAGTTGGTATAAAAAAAAAAATCTTCTAGTGATGGAGATTCTGGTTACCTAATTTAAAGTTTTTCATTCAAGCCATAGGATCATTTTTTGATTTGTTTGTGGTTTTCTTTTTTTTTTTCCCCCACTCTACAGTCTTCGTCTTTGATTTCTTAGCTTCTCCTCCTGCCCTTTCTCCTGTCATTATATATAACTTTGTGCTAACTCCTACATTGCCAAGACCAGTTGAATATAATTTTATTCAGCAAATCACAAAATAAACAAATATACAAAAAACTCTACTCACTTAGAAAGAATTTTAAGGTGCTTATAATACCRAATGTCTCTTGTGTACAGGTGTAAATATTTGCATTTCAGCTATAATTCTTCAAACGAGCAGCTTCCCTGCACATTCCCTGCTATTTGGTAAGGTGTTGCTGAAATCATCAGTTTCAAAATCTTCCCTTAGAAAAGTCTGCAAGCTGGTTCAAATCCACAGGTGTTCCTCCTCAAGAATGAGTTTGAGAAAAAGGATTTTGGTCCCTGAACTTGACAGTCATTTGCATATACATAAAAATATATAGCAGTAAGAAGAGGAATCAGAAAATAAGGGGAAAAAAAGCAATATTGCTTCCTCACTGGTCTCAAGTTCAATCTGCCTCTTGCTGGCTGTCCACTAGACCACATAAACATCCATAAAATCCATACACATATGGATCCATATACATCTATATGTACATATCCATCCATATCCATACATACATGGATACATCCATATCCATAAAATGGACATATTTCCATCTTTCCAATGCCACTGAAGAACCTCAAGTTCTAGAAGAACCATTTCTGAATAGTTAATCCAGGATGTAACCTAACTTGGAAGTTATAGCACTTTCCTAAAGAGCAGATCTGAAACCTCTCAGGCTGATGAGAGATTAGATTTGAAATCATTCACTACCTGGGAAATCTTTTAGCTTCTAGGCTAAAAAGCTATGTGCAGAGATCTGTACTCTCTCATCAATTGATTTTGGCTTTCCGTAGCATTTGACAGAGCTGAAGAGTAGATCTTTGAGTTACTGTTTGAGGTTTGTGCACCACAGCTCTTCTGAGGTGCCTCCCCAGGAAGAATGTAGCCATTTGAATTTCACAWATTTTACATTTAGCCAAACAGGAAGTATGTGGTAGACGAGGTAGCGAACAGCAAAGTGGCACAACAAATGAGCCATCATCCATTCACTTTCTCATCTCATGCCATTGTATAATACTACTCCTAAACCAATTTTTTATGATAAAAAAAAATCTCTCTCAACCACAGTACTAAACTGTGTAATGCTCTACAAATTTCAGTATYTTGTGCTCTGCAGTAAACTTTCAGAGTTAGACTAAACTCGCTTGGACCCACAACTACYGCATACTTCAGATCTGCTGATTCTCCTCCTCTGATCAGCGATTGTTTAGATGAGTTTTGTTACTTTGAAGACTTGATTGGTGGTATGATTGCAACTAAGCCTCTGAACATTACTAGAACTATTACTCTCTAGAACTATTTTCCACTAAAATGTATTCAAACAGCTGAACTATAAAACAGGACACCTATAGGAAGCCAGCTCTATTCTCTGCTATGTAATAGCATATTTTTTGCCAAGCTGTGCTCAGTGCTAAACTTTAAACTAATTTTAATCTGTATGTACAATTTGCTAAACTGTCCACTTTGGTTAATCATAGCAACGTTGATTCCAAAGTGCAGAAATACATGATGTTTGCCACATGATAGTAGTTGATCATTTTTTTAGTTCAAAAAACATATATACAAGGAGTAAAAAGGTCAGAAAATTTAAAATATGGAAATGTTAGTACATTTACTTTCATACTGAATAAAAAAGAGAGATTAAAATATAAAAATACCCAGATGTAAAGAACTTATTTTTGTTCCATAAATATTTTTGAATAGTAACAAGTACAACCACTGTTGTAGAGTTAGTGAAGTTGAGAGGAGCTAATGTTCATTCCACAGTGGTATTTTGAACATTATTATCTTTAAAGTAAAGTCTGCACAAGTAATTTGATGTAGATGCCCCCGTTTTCAACGGCCAACTAGTACAAATTTTCATATTTTCCCTGCCAGAACTTTGCAGGCAATGAGGCACAGCATCTGTCTCTGTAGGCTGCTGCATTCTGCATGATTTTTATCATTGGCACAATAACCACACTATAATTGGACATAGATGAACAGTCTAAAATACAACTGCACAGCATACTGGCAGATAAATATGAGAGTAGTGAAGAAGATATCATAGTTCCCAACGTATACCCATTTCTTGATTGAACATATGTGTGTGTGTGCGCGCATATTACTTGTGTATATAACAGTGCTTATTATAGAACTATACACAGTAATAATCCTCTGGACAACGTACCTCAGGAAATAAAAGTTTATGTTCTAAATCAGCAAAAAGTACATATGTGTGTGTGCAGGAGTATATATATACACACATGTATATGTACATGTATATGTGTGTATATATACATGCATATAGTTCAAATCTTTGGTTATTTCTATAACTTGTTTTTTGGTTCACATAGGTAAGATATGACAAGACTCAAAGACCAGTGGACCAAAAAAAAAAGTTAATATTCAAAATAATCTCAAAAAAGGAAGTACCACTTTTTCTATTTCAAAGTTTAAACCTTGGAAGAAAAAATGAAAGAGGTAAAATGCTAAAAATTCCCCAGAATGTCTGCATGGTTCTAGGAACTGAAAAAAAGCAGGACTCCTGAGTTCACAGCACAGAAGTTTTGAAAAAAAAAAAAATTATACTTGACTCTTGATGCCAAGGAAATTTAAGATATGTGACTATAAATATAACTGTCTGTGTAGTGGACATATTTGATTTACAAGAGTCAAACTAGTATATATATATATATAAAACATTATTAAAAGATCTCTTGATGAATCTAAAAAAAATAATTACAATTTCTGAATAATCTTTAAGGGTCAAACCAAGAGACYCAATATAAACTAGATTTTTTTTTGATAGGTTAATTCCTAAAGGAGTAACTTAAACATATTATTGAGTGAGCACTCCAAAATMTTTCCAGAAGTGGAGTTAGCCATAAAATACTTCTTTAAACTATGTCTGTTTCTTTTGATAAAATTAAGAGTTACTAAAAACTGGAAAACAACATATGATATCAGTTTTACTAGCATTTAGCATAACTGAATCAGTAGCACCTCAGCATGCTGTGTWGCATAAAGCTGCTTTATCACTTGCTTGTATTTAAGATGACTACAAATAATGATGAATGAGCTTCTCTATTCTCTTGTAGCACAAAGTATATCAACTGCTACAAATTAATGTTTTTARTTGACAAAGTTGTGTGAAGAACAACAGTATATGAAAAAACACTTTTATGTAGATCACTAAGATACAAAAAAAATGGTTAATAGCTTTCTTAATAGTGTCTGCAACAAATCTCATTGGTGAGTAGGACGTGTTATCACAGCATTTCCACAGTGGATGTTATATTCCTCTAGAGCTCATAAACTGCTTTAACCTTTTTTGATATAGCCATCTTCAACACATCTTTATATAATTTAACAGGAAAAAAATTAAAAGGTACTTTCCACATTAGAAGCACAGAGGAGAAAAAATAACATAAAGTTGCAAAGGAATTATTCTAAATAGTAGCTGCATTGTCGGGCAACTTGGCAGATATTCCTAGATGAGTAAAGGGATTGATTATGTTTCTCAGGTAAAAATAAAAGGAAATACCAGATGTAATAGAGGAGAGAATCGATTTTAAAATGCCATATACTTTAGGGTGGATTCCTCCTGAAATAGGGTGAATAAAATTATACAGCCTGTATAATCCTACTTCCACACAACTCAAAGTTAACCTTTCAAARTGAATAAATTCAACCTGAAGTTCTTAAATTCCTAGATAGCTTTTGTCAAGTTCTGAAAACCTGGCAGCTTTTCATTTCTATTTTTCCCTCACAGAATGGAAATATCCAAATTGGTACTGAAAAGGAAGACATTATCCGTTCTGTTTGCTCCTACCTGGGTGGCTTATAAACACACATCTGGATGAATGAAGTATTGCCTCTTGCCCAAACAAACTAATGTAAACTAGGCAAGGCACTAAGGAGTGGTTAAAATTTCTATGTACTGGAGATGGAACAGATGACACAAGAGAGAGGCGTGAGATGACATGCTGAAACTTAAAGTGACATACTGAAAGAGGCTGAGTAGGATCACAWGGGACATGACACATATCATACAGTAACTTCACTAAGTCCTGGAACATAAAGAGGAAAATTAATTGGGACAAAAGACAAAAGCAAAAGCAAAGCCAGAAAAAGCTAGATTTCATTAATTTACTGATCACAAAACATTGTTACTATCCTAAATTAACATTAGACAAATCTGAAGCATGCAACAAGCTCACAGTAAAGAACTTATAATATCTTAATTATGAAGAAAAAAAGGCAAAGGATTACCTGGGGAGATGAGGGACAAAAAGTCACACTGATGACAGAATCTGTGTGCCCTCCCAACTTATGCAAAAAGGTGCTTGAACGTAGCTCATATATGTAAGCCTGAAAAACAAGAGATGATATTTTCACTTTAAAGAAATATATAATAGTCCAGAAGCAAAAGTTATAGTCTAAAAAGACTAAAGATTCTGTCTATAGAGACTTTAAGAATGTTTCATAAGTGCTAAGTAGATACATATCTGACGAACCTTGTGGCCTTCTATGATGGGGTGACAGGCTGGCTGGACAAGGGGAGAGCCGTGGATGTTGTCTACCTTGATTTCAGCAAGGCTTTTGACACCGTCTCCCATAATATAATAAGTGTCATTGATATCTTTGTAGAGACTTATACAATTCAGGAAAATTGAGCAAATACAAATAAGTTAACCCAAAGGAAATTATGATTTTAAAAGAACATTGCAACATTTTCCCCTTAAACACAAAAACAAACATTAAGTATATTTGAAATAGTCACATTGATTTTTAAAATGTATTTTTAAGTATGTTCTGCAGAATTTAATCCCTTTATTTTTATTAGAAAAATGCAGAAATTCATTGCTTCAATATCTAAAATTGAAAACTGTTATGTTCATCACTACGTTATATAAAATTCTCCAATTTCTACGTAGGCTTTTGCAGCCTGTAATTGAAATATATGGAATTCAATAACAAATCAATGAACACTGAGACAATAAGAAAAAGCATACTATATGTCTTTGCTTCTAAATGAAAAAAAAAAAAAGAAAAAAGCACTTTCCAAGTAGTAAATTAAATTGAGTATCAAAATAACTATATTCTTATTGGTACAATCTCAAGTAACGGAATAGTGCAAAAACATAAATATATTAAGAAAACAATCCCAAACTCAGTGAAACTCCTAGCTACATTGATATCACATTTGAGGTGTGTTATTAAACTCTATCATCTCATGTAAAGAAAACAGAAAAAAAAATTAATTGTGCAATGTAGGTCTTCTACATATATAAAAAATAGAATTAAGAGTCAAACGCTGTTGCACAGAAATGTTTGAGACTTTGCCTTATCTAGAGAAAATTGTCACACATTACGTGTGCTGAACAAGACATATAAAGCACACAGAAAACACACAAACATATTGGTATGTTATAGATAAAATGTGTATTTCAAAAGAAAAAATAAGTTGTAAGCCATGAAAAAATAGAAATGTTTCTTTTTCCTTATTAAATTTGCATTTATGACCACAAACATGGAATTCAAAGTATTTCAGAGCCCAGCCTAATAAACAGTAAATCAAAGTATGCCTAGATAGTATTACAACAACATTACCCTGTGACTACCCTGTGACTTGTTCTTAATTGTTTTTGTTGATAGTATCCTAAAATGAGTTTAATTGGCTTAGCTTGCCCTAGCCAACAGCAACTACAAGACATTTGTGCTACAAATTGTGGATTCAAAGACAGTCTTCAGGATTAATGAAAAAATTTACAGACCAATGCAGCTCCCAAAATACACTCAATGGCTCACTCAAGAAATAATTTTTATTAGCCTTCTCCAAGGATTCTTTAATACACACTTGCACCGAAGAAACACTGGATTGTCCTAACTCCCTGTCAAATCTTCCATTCATGGCTACTTTCACAGAGAAGGAAACTAAAAGACCAACAATAAATCTATTTTATTGCATTCAGCATTATATAGTTTGCATATTTTGGAATTCAGTCCAGAATAKGGAATTAAAACCATTTATTGACATCAATGAAGTATCTAAAAAGGGCCAGAGAAGAAGTCATCCATTTTTAACCTTTGGATATTTTGCAGAATTCCATGCAGTTGTTGCCATTTTAACTAGGGAAGTAACAGAGTCCAGAGTAGTATGTTAAATCATTGTGTCCGTCCTAAAAGGATGCAGAAAATGTTTGCTAATGGGAAACTGAGCCTCAAACTGTATGACTTCTCTAATTTTTTAACTTCTCAGAAAACTGGTTAGAATAAGTGTTTGACTGCTAGTACCTTCAAGCTGCAATTTTGAGTATGAAAACTAGACCATACCATAGACACTATAACTAGTAGCTTTTGGGCAGATGAGCAAGTTCCATGACAACAGACAAATTAGGGTAATAAGATAATGATAAAATAACTCAAAAAAAAATAAAAAAAGCAAAAATTTGTAGACAGGAAGGTTTTTTTCTCTCATGGTAGGTACAAGGCCATAGATTCATTCTGTACATGGGAGTATGCAAGTCCTTGCTGTTATGAGATTTTCTATTGAGAAACACTATAATTAATGTTTTAAATTTTCTCCAGTCCTAAGATTCCATTTCAAGGGAAAAAAAAAATGTGTTGGTTATTTATTTCACATCCCAAATGGATTATAATAACGCAGAGTAATAAGACTTAAACACGGAAGGTTTTAGAAACCTTCTATTATAATAATACTTGTCCTTATATTAYGGCTGGTAAGACCACATCCATCTGCTCTCCTTCTTTCACCCTGGCTCTTCACTCTGGTGATTCTGATAGTCATATTTCATATTTCACTACCCGTAATATCAGCTCTTCTCGTCATTGCAAGCTTAGTCAGACTGTATACCATTTGTCTCTACTGTCCAGAGTTCTTTCCTTCTAAGGAGACAGATAGCTCTAGCAGCAGCCTTCCTGCTCCAACAATGCTGAGGTGTAGAGATGCAGGCAGGTTGCACTTCATTATCACCACAATGCAGAGAAAGAGCTCAGGGCACATGCACACACTATAATCTTAAGTCTCAAACAAATGTACAAGATAGGAGATGGTGCTTTGGTTATTAGTCAATATTTCATGGAGATTCCAGGAAAGAAAAGAGCACATTGAGGAAGAGTGCAAGAGACATTACAAGACGTCCTCCAGAAGAGGATGTCTCTCTGCATTTACTGGCAGAAGTAATTCATGAGAATATGGAGAGATCATTCCTGCCAAATACCTCTCAAAATCCTGCAGACTTCTGTCAAAACAGTTTAATACCAACACAATACTCCATAATGCCATGACATTTTTTAGGTCCTTGTGATTCAAAAGCTATCCTTATYGCCATTGTACATATGTCCCTATTCTTCGAAACTGCACAAATGACAAAAAAAGGACAAATGTGTCACGGTATTTTGCTTTATACAAAAAAAACCTTAACAGAAATTAATCAGGAAAATACTGCAGATAATAAAATCACCCCTAAGTTCAGGTATTTTGTATGAAGCCTAAGTCCTCTACAGCCTGCACACCTGGTACATCTACAGCCTGTTCCTGGTACATGAGGAACTAGATGAGAGAACAGTAATATCAGGGAGTTAGTGATCCTCATAACAGCTAACTTGAGTAGGTACCAGCCTGTGCTCTGCTTTGCTGTGCTACRCTGCAGACTTTCAGAGCTGTTCTGTGCTATACATACCTCTTGAGTGGAGGATAAACTTAGACAGTTAGTTAAAAYGGAGAAGGCTGTAGTAGCTGCCACCAGTGATTATACAACCTGAATATCCTTCTCTTTAACATTAAAAAGAAGCTACAAGTGAACTCATGTGAACTTACTTTGGTTAACAGTAAAAATAATGAATAAAATTGTTTCCTTCTTAGAACATCCTATAAGAGCTCTACAGATCAAAATGCTGGTGAACCTCTCCATGGACAGAATCTGCACTGAGTGCCATGCCATGACTTCATGTTCAATGCTGCATGGTTTCCAGCATCTGAAGGAGCATTATTCTCTTTTTCCTTCTCTATTAGTTCCAATAAGTGGCATTTTAAGCAATATCTTTGCTTAAAGCACCTTTCTTACCAGGCTCACAATGAACACTGGCCCCAGCATTTTGCACAGTAAAGCCTACTCTCCTTTCACAGAAGCAGGCACAAACACCAGAAGTCAAGGACTCAAGAGCACAACATTTCATGAATCATAGATCTACAAAGTCTTCCAAGTGGTTCTCTGCCAAGAAAAAATATGGTTCCATGTTTTAACTATTAGAACGTATCACAGAAAGAGAGGTTAGTGAAGCTGAAAATTTTACAATATAATTTAGTGGTTTATAGAACGTTGTTGAACTTGATCTTTTCTCTTCTTCTCTTTTTCTTCATTCCAGACTCTCGTTTTTGTTTTAATTTGTGGAGGAGCACATTCATTCTTGACTTAATGTCTAGGTCCCAATTTCTCTCTGTAGATTAGATATTTCATTGTTCTTTAAGATAATCTTATATTTGTGAAACACAAGCATTCTAGCAATTTATGCTTTTCCACACAGTTGCTAAATCAACTTCTCTCTCTTTTTCTTTTTTTTTTTTTTTTTAAACACTATGAAGAAGCTGGGCAAGTTCACTAGCATCTAAGAAAAAGGTATTCAAACAGTTGTTTAAAGAGATGTTAGCTAATGACATCCCTTGACTTGAAAAGAATTCAAATGCTTACTTTCCATCTTTCAAGAAATGATTCCAACTGTTGAACTGTGCAGCACTCTCATATCAAGTCACAAGATTCACTGGGGTCAAGAAAAGGAAAGAGAGACAGGCACATTGGAAAAAAAATGTAGTAATGAGAAGACCATGATTCTGATCTACAAATATTTCTTTATTATTAAAGAGTTGCTATACAACACAGAGCAGAACTGGGAACAGAATTTTCTCACTGAACCTCACTCCTCAGGAGAGTTCTCTCACAACAGGATTAATGTTAAGCTTCTTTCTAGTGATCTACTTCTTGATCTATAAATGTTGACTTTATAGATGTTGTGGCCCAGTTTCAAATGAAAAAGTAGCAAAGTCCCTGTTTACATCCCAACACAATTTATTTCCTTGTGGTAGCTATCAATTTCTCTTCACACAACTGTGTTTTTAGGGAAAGCAACAGCAAACATTTTAAATAAAAATAATTTTGACATGTGTATCACAATTGTATGTCATTAGAAGAAAAATAACACCATAAAATACTATATAAAATAAGCTTCTGTTTAATAAACTTTGGTCCCAGATATTTAAGTCAGCCAGAGATAGCCAGATTTCTGCATATGTAAGTCAACTTGGTGAAAATGAACTTTTCAGTAAATTTATTTTTAACTTCAATAGTAAAAATAAAGGAAATAGTATTTTAAGAGAAATGATGTTCAGGCATTCATAAGAAGTGGAATAACTCCAGTATAAATATTCGCCTGCTATAGTCCACCATCATTCTAGTTTTACTACATTTTTGATGTTATTTAAATTGTTTTACTATTCTGTACTTAATAGGTGATTTTAGCATATTCTTCTTTAAAGAAAAAACAGTTGTAAGTGAATTATAAATGATATCATAACACTAGTGAAAGAAAAAAAACTGAACACGAGTTCAATGATAGAAAAAGCACAGGTTTTGTGCAAACCAAATGTAATAAAAAAACAGGAAGGTCTAGGAAGTACTCAGCAATACCCCAAATGCATATGYGCATATAATCTGCTAAAATCTTTAGCCAAAGTCAATCCCTTTTTTTTATATTAAGAGCAATTTCTAGTAATAAAAATACTGATTCAGGAGATATTGATATTTCCTTTCCATTTCTGTCCAAGGGTCAGCCAAAAGTAAAAATCATTTACCTATACCATTAACTTCCAAACAAGTTTCCTACACCCATAACCACATACTTACTTGTGTTTCCTTTTACTTGAAGTTTGGAGAACTTTTGTAGTAGTCACTTTGCATTAACTTACAGGGTGAAAGTGTATTTAGCACTCTGTATGTATGTATATGTGTATATACACACACAAACATATATATATATATATATATATATATATAAAACTTCTGCTTACTTCTCTAAATTGTAAGAGACAGGGAAGAAAAGTGAAGGACCCTTCATGAAGAGAAGTACATACATCCAAATGGAAAACTACTTAATTCTACTACACTGGTTTGGAGGGTGTACTAAATAAACTGACTCTATCTGCTGAATTTTGCTATAATTTCTTTCCTTTTTTTTCGTATATTCAATGCAACTTCATCCCCATCTGTTCCCTTTGTCCGCTAGTCCRATCCATGACCATCTGCATCTAAGTCAGACCACTTACCCTGCTGGAAACATGAAGAGGGAAGCATATCAAAACATTTTCTCCTTGTTACCAGATTTTTTTGCAAGGACTACAAAAGCAATAGCAGATTAAAATAAATAAATAAATAGATAGATAGTATGTTAAATATTTTCATAGCTGCTGTGGCTTTAACCACAGAACGAGTCTAACATTGTAAAAAAAAAAAAAAAAATGTCCACATCTAGCATACCTAATTTGACGTTACAAAAAAGAAAAAAGATTTTTCTTTTTCAGAAGATTTACATGGAATGGCCAAAATTATGCCTTTCCTGGGATGGTCTAGCATTTCAAATGAACTCACAAGGATGCAAGTGTCCACTAGTGCCACTAAACTTGGTAAACAACACACGTGCTACATGGTATAATTGTTTGACTTGCACTCCACCTACTATCCCTCGTTTACATTGGTGCTGCACTGAACCATGTATTTTTTTCTTAGCACTGAGTTTGAAAAGCACCTGAGCTACTTTTACTAAAATTTAAAATAACAATCAGCTTGAAGTAGACATCCAGTATGGAAAGTTTCAGCCCAAAATGTTCTCATTTGACAGTTACAAGCAACTGAAAACGGAATTATAGTGGAAAGTGTTAGACTACCTTAACTACAGGCCCAAGTGCCAACTCCACACRTAATAAAACAGATTTTACAAATGTCCTAAGCAACAATTCACATTCTTCAGACTTGGGATATCTTATATACTCCCCACATGGTAGCGTGGAAACTAAAGTCTGTTCAAGCCTGCCACCAAAAATGCTGAGTACAATAAAGCCCCCAGAGTTCCTTCCCCTTCCAGTGCCATTTGCTGGGGAGACTCTCTTTGTGGGATTCGCAGGAAATTGCCCACTGTACTGGAATCCCAGTTTCCACCTGAATTCTTTCCATATAACCACAAAAGAAGAAACGGTGAAAATTAATAATGCTCTTTATTATTAAAACAGTGAATATTACAAAGCTCAGTCATTTTTCAAGATGCAGGGGCTAGTTCTTAATATACCAGTATTCTGGCAGTTATAGCTAACATACTTCAGATTTTCCTTACCAGAAACAAAATAAGTCATATAAACAGATCTAAACCATAACTCAGTTTGGATTTTGTAAGCCTCCCTTCCTTAGACATTTCCGACTTACATTTTTCCCAAATTTTGTTTCTACTTAATTAGCCAATTTCAAAGCCTCGTATATGTTAGGTTTTATTTGTCCGCCTGTGGTATTTATGTAGCACCAATCTCTACTGCACCTAGGCTGTTTCGTTTTTACTTTTATAGTATAGTTGGGTTTGGCAAAGTGCAGAATTATTACTTGAAGCTTTTCTTCTAGGAAAACTTACCTCACCTCTAGCTGCAGTCACTTACGAAGCAGGATGGTTGGATCACAGCCATTCTGCAAATGGTTCTTTTCTGACTGCTGCCGTGACTCTCTTCTGCATGAACTGTACCAGTAATTGCACTACCTGCTTCTGCACTGCTGTTTACTCTGACATAAATACTGCAAGCTTAAACAAGAGGCAGAAGATCCTTGTTCCATTTTAAGCATAAATAGAATTTCTTTACAAAGGATTTCTCCACCTTAGTAAGTCTGTGAGCATAATGCAGCCAGCTAATAGGTGTCAGGGAGATAGTAGCAATAGAGCTAAATTATTCAATTGTTGTCAGAGCTACATGCTAAAAAGTAGACATTTTTAAAACACAAGCACTATGCATATAAATATATACACACCCATTTTAGCAYCTCACTGCTGTTTCTATACGTACAAGTAGGCATACTGAAATGAAAAGTGGGTATTCATATCCACTCTGACTTCCTGTTTTGCCTACATTTGAATATGGGCCTTTTACTTTGCAATGAATTTTCCTAGCAAAAAAGTCAATTTCATAAACTTCCACTCAGCTCTCAAATGTAATACTAACCTTAAAACTCACCACTGTAACACACTGTAGCCTGATCCCGTTCTGTTCTGACAGGCCACTAGAAATGAGAGGTTTGGTGGCAGTCATGTACACTTCAGCCATCAGAAAACCTGCCGCTGCTCTCGGCTGCCTGTCTGGTAAAAGCTTTATACCAGCCAAGGCCAAAGTACAGAGGCAGCACACGCAAAGGGATAGTCTGAGGAGCCCTCAAAGCAAGCAAGAGCAGGTGTGCTCATGCTCACATAATTCCGCACTTCATCAAGTAATCTACCAAGGTTATGGTTTTCAACCATCGCCAAAGATATATCCAGAGAGACAGCACAGTAACAGTACAATATAGAGGCGTGCTTCTATCAGTAGGAAAGCAATAGCTGTGTCTTCCCTTCTAGGATCATAAAAGCCATTCACACTATGAAATAGTCCAAAGCTGCCTTCCTTTCAAAAGGCAGAGAGCTGGCAGAGAAGTACCACAGTCTCCATCATTCATTCTCTGCCATGGATTTCTTCCTGCCAAGCAATCCGTCCTCTATTTCTCTCCCCTCCTCCCCACCTCCACAGCAGTACTTTCTCCAGATGTTTTACTTTAAAGTCAATCTGAACTAAAAAATATGGACAATACAAACTTAGAAATGATAACTTCAGCAAAACCTAATTGGGTTCAGTGACACCGCAACCCAAAATACTTCAGACAGCTCCTACCATTGCTCCATATAATTGTGTTACATTCTGTAATGTARTTCATTCTGTAATGTAACCCTCAGTACAAGATGTAGACCAATAAATACTAGGCAGTATCACTGTTAAACTTTTCCAAGTACTTTTGCTACTCCACTRTAGCAACAACTGTTAACTGTTTCAGTTTCTTCAGAGTTGGGAGCCCCAAATTTAATCCTGCATTTAGAATGTGTTTCAAAAATACTGTTGTAAGCAAAACCCTACACTGTGATAAATAACAAGTAAAATGGAAGTTAACTTTATATAATACATTTTTGTTGTTGTTTTTGTTTGTTTTTTTTTGTTTGTTTGTTTTGTTTTTTTAACTGCTGCGGCTAACTTTTATATTGAAAAACCTCTGGTTTTGTAAGATGGGTCAATCAGTGTGAACTGTGAAAATACACAGATCTTTCAAGATCTCCAGGCTTTGAGACTCCACAGAGCACATATTTCTATGTTAGCAAATTACATTTCAGCACTGGGGTCAAAATTTGCTCCTTAAAAGTTACAGCTCAAAAAGAGATAGAAAGAATGAATCTGAAAACAATTAAAGACCCCAAACTTAATTTCTGCATTCCTCAGATTATTTCTGGAAACTTGGAATTTATTCAGTGACCCTCAAGTTATTCAAAAACAAAAATGAAGAACCTAATTAGATCTAAGTAAAATAGCTAACTAAAACTCCATGAAGCACAGAAAAGTTTAAATATTTCTATTTTAAAACATGAAGTTTTTCACACATTCCAAATATTTTTTGTCATTTTAGATTGAGATTTCTTTTCTAGAATTGTCTTTAGATTGAAACTTTCTTAGTGCTCAGCAAGTGTTTACGTAAATATTTTTGTACAGACTACAGCAAAAATGGAAACCTAAATCCAATTAGAGAGTATTTGTCCAACATAATACTATTATTTAATACTCAAAAATATCCAATTGTCCACTTGTTAAATAGTCAGAAAAYAAAATCTTATGTGTATTCAACTAAAAAAAATCCACCTATATAACTTTAGAATATTTAATATTATTGCAGGAATGGATATTAGGGGAAAAAAACTTTTGTAATCATAATGGATTATAGAAAAATCATCACAGTTCAAAATCAGAATCCTGTGTGCACCTGCTTTCATCAGACTGTCAGGGTCTGCAGAGCTTTTGACAAAAGTTCTTTCAAAGGAGTGGGAGTAAGCAGTTTGGAGAACACCTCCTCCCATGAACTTCCATACTCATACACACACACATACTCATACTTCCATACTCATACACACACACACATACCAAAAGCAATTCAAAAGTAGTTGAAAACAAGCTGAAACTTCAGCCAAATAGAACTTATAGGGAGCTCTTCTACGAATATAAAATAGGTCTCATATACTTCGTAAGTATAATGAAARGAGGACTGAATCTGAAAGTCTTTGCTTACAATAGCATATTGCGGCTTTCTGGTTTCGTGCCCTGTAGGAATGTGGTTTTGATTTTGCTATTAATCAATGTGGCCAACACATATTTCTCTCTGAAAAACACTTAATACATTGTGAAATATAAAAGGCAGTTTAAGATTAATGACTCTCAATTATATTCCAGTTCTGCCTCTTCTGGCTTTAAAATCAATCATGTTTGTTAACCATGGGCTATACGCATTGCATTTGATAAATTAACGTGCAAGATGATTGAAGATACAGTTGTTGGTCAGTGGAAAGTTACATAAGTTATTTGCAGAATTCATTATTTGAAGATGTTGCCTTTTATCCACATTACGCACTTTTATGAATGTCCATGGGAATGGATAAAAGCTGCACTCATAGAATATGATTTGTAATCTTATTTGCCAACTTGATATTCTTAACACTGATTCAGTTTCACAACAGTCCATTCGTCAGGACCTTCTTAGTTTAACAATATGAATGCACTAGTCAGTGCCATGTTCAATTTTCTTTTCTTTTTTCTTTTTTTTTCCAAAATAAACGTATATTCAATGTCAACATTGCAAAGACAATATTCCTAAWATGTCCCAAAATTTCATTCTGTCCTAACAGAAGGGTTGCAGCAAGTTTTTTCATAAATTTTGCGGAGTCTGAAACTGACTCACATTTCCTGAGGGGGCAGCATCAAGGACAGTTAAAGACCTCTACAGACTTACAATGAAAATCTTGCAAAATTCCAACCCAGGAGCCATACGAAAAAGTGATGACTGGCACTGTGCCCACCAGTGACCATGTGCCAACTGGAGTAGGACGCAGTCCAGCTATTCCGCTTCCCATGATGTGCATGCATGTGCCAAGACTTCACAGTGAGAGCAAAATCATGTTCTTTCCTTTCTTTTCTTATATCTGCAGTGATTCCAAACTAAAACCTTAGTGAAAAGGCAAATAGGTCTTATAACAGCATCTCTTTTTATACTATTCATCAACAACCTTAACAAATTCATCCTATATGTTTCATAAACTGAGAAAATATTAGATGCATTTTGCTTCAAAGACCAATTAAAACCCCTCTCTTCTGTACTGAAAAATACATTTTGAAAATAAAATCACCAGAAATTGTAGGAATATATTTTATGAAGAAAATGAAAATAATATATTAGCTATTGCCGCACTTCCAGGCATGAATGCCAACAAAACTTCTAAGCTCCACATAGAATTATAACCAGTATTTCAAAACTAGCCACAAAAGCAAATTCCTCTTGTTCTGAATTTGAAGCTAACCAGAAGCCTTGTCTCATAGTCCTAATGAGTCACCTAGAAAGACCTAGACAAAAGTTAAACAGATGTCCTGCCCAACTGTCCTAAAAAGGTTTACTTACAAGGAACTCAAATGCATATYGTAGGAGCGGCCCAGTCACAAAATCCTACCGTACAACAAGGATCAAGAAAAGAATATGTTACGATAAAAGTTTTTGAAAGCACACTAGACCTCAAATTTGCCTGTAAAGAAGAATCCAAGAAAAATATATGAAAAGAGTGATGGTTCACAATGTGTGTAGCTACAKTAGTTTAGGAGGAAACATAAGCAAAAACATTACTTACAGATTTGTCATCTGATCCACTGGCTATAAACTGCCCACAAGGAGATACTGCAATTCCACATGGATGGCAGCGGCTAATATGTCCTTCAAAACGACGTTCACACCTTCAAAGAAATTTCCAGAAGTCTTATTAATGTAAGATACTTACACTCATATTTTTCATTTTCACTTTCTTATTTTTYATTTTCCATTTTTCATAAAATCTTTTTGAAATCTCATTCATTTTTCTTAGTCTGCGGATACACTAAGTCAAACCTACAAATTAAGCCTTTAATATCTCTGAGAAGATTTTGACGATCATTTACGAAAAGTAAAATGAACACACAAAACTATCTCCGAACATCACCCAAGTCTATGTTTCAGACTTGCTTAGTTTACAAAGACAGACAGAGTATTACTATGTAGAAATGAGGGGCTGCAATGCCTACCATCAAGCCACCCCTAGTTAGCCATTTCAGCAAAAAAATCCAAAACCCCAYTGCGTTCGGAGGCAGGTGTTATGAAAGTCAAACACCTCCACGAAGCTTAGAAATGTCTCTCAAGCATTTCCCACCCAATCCAGATCCAGTACATGGAATCCAAATACAAATAATTATTGCTTGCTTCTCTTAGTCACAAATCTGGATATTAAATATCTGCTGCTGCTGTATTTACATTCCCACACCAYGCACTAATTAATGGGATCTGTTAAATTCAAGAATGGTAATATATTAATGAGATTCCACATTGATAATTCTAACCACCTACAAAAATAATTGCAGATAACTTGTTAGTTATCTGCGCTAACACAGTCTAAAGGAAAGGGTTCATTTAAATTCAACAGAAGTAATAATCTACTTTTAAAGTTAATACTGCAAGGCATCTTATTAACACTGTGGAACAGGCTTTTTGATAGCTGAGGATAATAGAATGGCTGTAAAGAATTATGATAGCTTAGCTACACAGTCAAGAGGAACAAAAAAGTAATATTTAGAAATTTAAAATTCCATTTTAAAAGTCATTCTTATATATTATTACATGCATGTAAAGTTCATTTTCCACTACATAATTCTTTGTAAATGCACGCCTCATATCAGAGCTTTATTTTTATATCCAAGACAAAGCATTGCTATCACACTGCCTTTCTTCATACAAATCAAATGCATATGCTTCACTTTATCCAGCTATCATAAATTCTTCTTATTACTACATGTGCTGGGTCCTAGAATTTGAAACAGTGACACCTCTGGCCAGCTCCTATAGTACACACAGTTCCTTGGCCAGTAAAATCACGGATAGTGCGTTAATTTGCACTAAACTAAACTTGCTGAATTAGAGCCTCTGTATCTCTACAAATGTCAAATTGATATCATTCAGACAGGTAAAAGAGGCATACTTTTGACAGAACAGATCCAACATCATTTAGTAAAGCATCAACAAGAAAATTGTGAATGCATCAAAATACATCATTTTATAGTGCCCTGATCTGAACTCCCATGGAGTGTATATATTTGGCTAAAATTCTGCATATCAAAGCTACTATTTTCCAAGGACATTTTGAACATACAGCCATACAAGATTAAAGCCTTTATCTCAGAATAGCTCTATCCTAAATCTGTTGTAAATAATACAATTTAAAATTGTATTAAATTGTGATTCATCAAAGAGAAATAATCTATAATCACAGTAATAGACAGGCTCTAAGACTCAAAAACATTCTTCCACTTTGCACATAGTTCTTGCATTAATGATAATAGRCTTTTAATTACCAACAGCCTTTTTCTGCCCATTGAATATCCTGCCTCTATTCAAACTTCATAGAGTAACAAAAACAGAATAGTAACTACCTACCTCAGTTTCCTCCCAGATGCAACAGTCCATCATATTTGGCACTTTCAAAAAACTTCAAGTATCAGAAACTAAACAACTTAAGAGAGAACATAAAGGACTCCCATGCTYCCCATACTTTAGTTTTGCTCCACAGCCTCCCCATTCAAGAAGTCTTCTAACGTTTTTGATATATATTTACATTATATACATTGTTCTTAACATTTACTAGTAGAAGCACTGACTCTGAACATGACAAAGGAATCCTTTATACCCACTGTTTCAAAACTGTTCCAGTATGCAGTGTTTCACTCAAACCACTTCCTAAAAGCAAAGGTCTATGCGATCTTCAAACTCACRTGGGCTTTTGAACACAAAGAGAAACCCTTTCCCTGTTAATTTGATATAACTTATAGACATTTTCCTATTGATAACTTAAAGCATTCAGAAGACACATGCAGATAAAGAGATAAAAGGACTCCTAGGCTTCCACTTTCTGGTCTTTTCTCTGCTATACCACAGACATGCAACAAAGTCTTTTGTCATCATACATGTCATTTTCTATTGTGCTAGTGTGTTCACAGTAATAACTAACATGCTGGATTCTATTTCCTTAGTTGTTTTCCTATTCAAATTTTCCAGCATAATCAGTGTGTACATTCTGGAATAAATATAATTACCCACACAATAAAAAAAAAAAAAAAAAAAAAAAGTCCTGCCTTAAGAACACATTTCAAAACAGTGAGTCCAAATTAACTTTCCACATCATCTAGAAGATTTTTCTTATATATATAATCTATTAATTCCAGATATCTCTGGGCACTACAGTGATGGAAAGAACTGCAAAAATGCTATGTGCATAATCTTASTTTATTCTAGGAGTTCTCTTACTTTAGCCATTTGAGGTGTTGGGGTTTTTTTGTTTTTGKWTTTTTTTTTCCTTTTCCCATGGCTTTTTAAGTAACAACAGGTGGTGATTAAACTTATTTTGGATATTGCAAGCTTAGTTTTGCCAGCTGGCATGCTGTCCAGCCTCCTAAGAATGCTCCTCTGGTCAGAGCTTTTCAGGGGTTACCATGACAAACATCTGGTAATTGTATAGGAGAGCAAACAGCCAATTTTTCCCTATGTTCTCTATTGTACAGCTTTCAGTGTACGTTCCAAAATATGTATCTTTTTGTCACAAACAACTTGTAGATCCATGTTACATTTTCTCTCTCTGCAAGAGAAAGTACAAAAATGGCGCACATCTGCATAAATCAGTGAATATTCTAACAAGTTTCTTTCATTCCAATTGCTGATTTAACTTTGTTGCAAGACAGAGACTTTTTTTTTTTCTTAAACCACTTTGCCTTCAATTCTACTGCTGTGTCCCAGTGCAGTAGCATCAGTTCAGAGACCCTTCAGTACCAGCAGGTTCACTGAGACTCTATGAAAATGTGAGTAAACTTGACAGTAGTAGTAGCAGCAGCAGCAGCAGCAGCAGCTATCTCAGATGTTCTGTACATGTGGATCTCATTTAAAACATGCTGCACCCTTCAGGGAGCTCAGCACGTTTTCACCAGCAGCACACAGCAGTGACCACAGGTTTGCCATCCTGTATGCTTTCATGCATCCATAGTCTAAAAGTTGGAGGAACTCCAACTAGTTATTTCTCCCTCGGCACCCAGATAATAAGAATCAAAATKCTGGGAAAAAAGATGACAAGTCACGGGATCCACACACTCAGAACAGACTGAGAAGTAATCAAACTCTGAGCATGTGTATATGTGTATCTTGCTCAGGGTGATGTCAAGCAGTCTGTTCATATTTGAGATGGAAATTGAAAAAATCTGGAAATTGAAGGGCCACTCATTCAAATTGCATGTCTGACCCTAAGGAGCTCACTGAAGTGTAATAGTTAGAAAATGTGTCAGATGAGTTCCATGTGGCTGCAGGAATTCTACTAAAATATGCTGCCAGGGGAGATTATGATCTAGTTGCGCAGGATCATAATACAAGTTGGAAATACTATCTTTAAGTCAAAAGCTGTCTTTAAACAGCTGGCAAACTTTTCAGCATGTGAAAGAGATCGAAAGAGATTTTACCTAGGATCTTCCATTAAGGATTACAACAAATTAAAGCGATCTGCAGAAGAAATTCAGCATAGTCCAAATAGCATAACAATATTCTTCAATATCTTCACATATCCAACAAGTACTTAAAAGAGATGAAGAGCAGCTGCTCCAGCAGCAAGGACTCAGAGCAGCTAAATTACACCTCAGCTGAAGTTAGGGACAGGCTGCTGCTACAACCAAAGGTGTTAGGGTGTGATGGCTAAGAGCTCCTCCCAAAAATCTTGCCCCTCACACTCTCAACACTTGCAACAATAATGTACAGCTGTCACTTCTCCCTTCTAATCCTAACTGTAGAAGCAGCTCAGCCCTGTAAATTGTTTTTCTCCTTGTTTGTCCCAACTCTGGGGAAATAAATGAACACATCTGACAGCACTGCACAACCAACCTATTCCTTCTTCCCCAAACACTTCCAAATTTCAGCTGTCTTGTTACATCTTGCCCTTTCCCTCCACACAGCAGCAACCATCCCAGCAATACCTCCATCTCTAGCCTTCTGCGCAATTGTCAGGCTTACTGCAGTCTAATAGTGCACTCAGGGCACTCTATCCTGACAGTAAGTAGATTGACTTACGCTACATCTGAAAATCTAGGACATAGAAAGACCAAGCAATTAGCGTTAAAAAGACAGATGACTTTAGCCACATTTTATTGAAGAGTTGGGAAAAGTCCACTGCAGTGACATCCAAAGACAGAAGGGCTGAAATCTATCTTGGAGAAGCAAGGCTTTCATTTCTTCATATGTTAGAAAATCTCATTTGATTGTGACTGTTTGGAATAAAACATGAGAGGAAAATGGTAAACTGCTGCAGACATCTGTACATCAGATTCTTCTCCCCATCAGCCCATGATAAAGACAAGGATATTCATGTAATTTTGATAGTGAATGTTCAGTGATTCTATAACTATGTGGCTGTTCACTATTCTAACTCCATTTGACAAAGTGCAGAGTGCATTATTTTGAATTGACAATGGATGCTTGCAACTGAGGTGAGAGTCTAATTGGAGCGGTCATGGATCAAGCAGTCTCAGCAACTGGGTGGGGACTGGAGTGAGTAARTTTGTTCCAGTAACTGGAGAGAGATCTTGGGTTAAAAGGCCCTTCTATCTACGGTGCCAGCAACTGTGGCAAGTAGAGTGCAATAAAAGCAACTGTAAGGGGTGAGCATTACAGCACCAACAGCTGGAGCTAGTCCATGGGTCATAGGGCCCACAGGCTCCTAGGACACTGGTAGAGAGGACACAGGCAGAGCATTTATGGTTTTGCTCTAATGTAGTGTGGGGACGGGTATAATTCACTAGCAAACTTTGAGCTGAACTAGCTGGCAAGCAGAAGGCCCAGAAGCCTGGGCTGATGTTCAAGAGATCCATGAATGTGCATGAGCTTGTGAAGACACAGAGTGAGTGTGCACTTTCACTTGCAAATTTCAATTGCAAACAGTTGGAGAAGAGCAAGGGGATCTATGTCTGTGAGTTCTGGCAGCACTTCATCTGCAGCCATCTACGCCTGTGTCTTCTGCATATGCATTTGTGTTTGTGTGTGGAGTGGGTGCAATACACACTCAGCCTCACTACTTGTTGAACCTGTGAAAGCAAAAGCAGCAGCTTCATCAATAAGCCCTTCAATACGGAGAGCCGTGGGTGCTGAACCCTGCCAGAGTCCTTATAATATCCCTTAAAACTGGTACTTAGGCGAGGAAGCAGTTGGAGGTGCTCCATTTTCACTTTCAAGAATGAAGCACTAGACTCTTGACTTCAGAAGAAAAGTTGTAGTCTCCAAAATGCATTAAGAGAAAACAGAAGGAGAAAAAAAAATGAAGTTTCTTGTATATTATAGGCAATTAGCATCTACAGTGTTTAATCTTAATGAGTATTTAAATTCTTTCAAATAAAAAACGTCTTTTTGCATCAGCCTTTTATACCAATTACCTCCTTCCAATTAAGTTTATCTGATTCTTCTTTGGCAAGTCTCATCTTCTTTTGGATTTCTTCAGATTCCCATTGTACTTCACAGTCTAACATGAGTGTTTACTGCTTCCAATTTGGACCATAGATATATATTTTCRTTTATTCTCCAAGCAGGTGTTCTTTTAGGCAACACAGACTTAACTTACTCTTCAAAATATCTTGAAAACTGATCAAAGACAAGTGTCTTACCCCAATGCATGAATTCAGAAAGCCTGATAGTTCATTATCCTCAACTGGAAGAACAGTAGCCAGAGCAGGATTTTATCCCAAATAGATCTATCCTTCTTGGTTCTTTATTCATTGGTCTGGAACTTTTCTTACCAGTTACAAAGGAGGAGGAGGAGAAATATAAAAATACTCAAAATATTCAGATAGAACTTTACAAATCCATGCATTTCACAGTACACAAAGCAGAAGACCAAGTAGTCCAAAAGTCACTAGGATCTAAGTCCAAGATTCTCTCACCTATTGGCAAGATGGCCTGGCTATGAGAGGCTGGCTGAGAACATCAGGCATTTTAGCCTTTTCTTGTACCACCTTCAGAGGAACCTGTAAGACTTTCTGGCACTCTCTGAGGYAACCTTGAAATGCCTCCAAATCTTCAAGAGTCAAAAAGACAGATGGTTTCACAGCTTTATCCAGTACAGATGATGAGAATGGAAAGTGCAAAATAGTCTTACCAGCTTACCAACTTTGAGGAGATTAAAGAAAAAAAAAAAGCTACATTAATTTACATTGAAAAAAAAAAAAATTAGTTGGACAACACAAAGTGGAAATGTTCTTTTGGAACTCAAAAATAAAAACCTCTAAAGTTGCAGGCCAGAATAAAACATTTGAAGCTTTATTCTAAGTAAGGATCAAAAAAGAACCTGAGCATTCTGCTCCAATGCTTCAGTCAGTTACAATATAAGGAATGCATGTTGCATGTCAGAAAAATGAAAAAAGGAAACTTCATCAAAGAAAATGTCCGAACAAAACACAAGATTCCCAGGGAAACTGTGCATAGTTACTCTCAGAAGAGTTTCCCATGCTTTCAAAAGCAGCTTTCATGAACAGCATACTGGATTTTTTTTTTTTTTTTTTGTCTTGTCATTTAATTAAGAGCTTTGTACTTGGCAATATTGTTAAGTAACAGTGGATAGAAATCATTGAAGTGTAACTAGGAGATTGAACAGCTCAGTAAAACAGCTTTGACTGGGGATGTCTGAAGCAAATATTTAGAACTGAAAAAAAAAACCCACAAAAAAACCCCAACAGACAATAACGTTGAAATCTTGGAGCTGCCTCTACTACCCACAACATTGCAAACAGAAAGTGGAYTTACCTTGACTACATTTCAAAAACACTGCACAAAAAGAGGAACCATTCCAGAGGGTTCAGTTCAAACACAGTAAGGGCTGATGCCTTAATTTTACAAATCAACAACTTTAAAAGATCTAAGGAACTGGCTCACAATAAGATTGTTTAGGAATTAATCTCTAAGCACCCAACAGTGTAAGAAATGCTCTGAGTTTCACTGAGCAGGATCTATGAACAAAAAAAAAAAAAAAAAAAAAAAAAAAAAAACCCTGTAACTGTGCAGTAAGCCTAATACCACAGTGAAGCCTTGTTCCAGGTTAAGATGAAGCTTTCCAAACTCAGCCGTTTTAAAATTATGTATGTGAAAAACACCTGGTGAACACATTAGGAAAAAGCGAATAGTTTTCTTCCTTATGAGTACTCCAGAAGAGATTTTAAAATACAGACAATTCAATCTTTTTTCAGCAATAAAAAATCATTTCTAAGTTTTTTTYCTGAAAAACAAGTGAAACCATTTCTGTATTTCTTCTCTACATCAGCAACTATCAATGACTGTGTAATACACAAACACACAACATATGTAAATATGGATCCTCAAGGACTGTTTTTTTAAGTTTAGCTAACTGAAGTCAGGGGACACAAGAATATAYTGACTGCCAAGCTAAATATGGAGCAAGTGTATAAATAAATTATTCCCCTYTTCCCAGGCCATACTCATTTAATTGATTATCCAGATTTTACACTTCTAACTATTTTACCATTCACCTGCTCTACTTATATTAATATTTAAAAAGGAAGAGGCAGATAAGTCATCTGTGAAAAGCTCTCTACTTTTTCATTACTATTCTAGAATCACAGTTTGAGCAAATTATTACAAAAACATAAGAACATTACAGATTCCAGACTCGGTGGTTTCTAGTTTCATTACTTTCTGACATGCAGTATAGCAATGGAAGTTTGTCAAGAACATATATGCCCCCTATAGGTTTAACAGAACCACAGAACAGAAATGTGGTAGATTGAAACAAACAGTAAGTATTTTCTAAAGAGAAAATTTACTACTAGAAAAATTACATTACATCTTTCAACAAATACATATATGTGCACAACGCAAACACAAAAATACTATTTAAAGYATAGGTGTCTTCCCCATCCAATGCCTTTTTCTTTTAAACATAATACTTTCAGCCTATACAACAGAGATTTCCCCAAYTGTTTCCTTTGCTAAGTAGTTACCCCTCCCTACCACTTCTCCTCACCTCACAACTCTCAAGTTCAACATTGGAAGATTTTTGGAGAAAGAACAATATCTTATTTTGAGGTTATAATAAAGCATTATGTATATTTACAGAACCATATAAATGATTTATAATATTACAATTATATTTAATTTAAAGCTTGGATGATTAATTTTACCTCCTTTAGGAAAAAAAAATGCCGTTTTGGAAATATCATTCATATCCAATTTAGTATACTATTTTTTAAATAAAATTAATTTTCTYTCTATGTATGTATATGATTCTATATATATAATCTTGACTCTTCAATAGTTTCCACATAAGTAAATATAACTGAGAACCAAAAGTAAAAATCTACTTAATATTTTCTTTGRTTTGTTTAATTTAATAAATTATTATTAGCCTTTAATTTTCTTTTCTAAAAGCTTAAGTACAGCTCTGATTCTATAGCCAAATTTCTACTTGTATATTACTGAGAGTTATGACAATTCTGAATAAAAATAAAGTTGGCCTTTTTATTCTAAGGTACCTAACATGGCCTTACCTCAGCGTTCTTAAATCCCACAGTTTGATGCCGTCACCTACAGCTGTGGTCATGAAAAGATTGTAAGCTTCAGGTTGCTGAGTGCTGAATGCTGACCCCTGTAATAGCAGAAATTATTTTCAGATCACTCTTCTGTTCTGGTGCTAAAAAGTCCATCTTCACATGCACAAAGAAATGCAGAGAAACAAAGCAATGCAGAGGAACCCCTAACATCTCCTGCCCTAGCTGCTCCCATGGGCCAACTCGGAAGCGGCTCATCCATGCAAACCCAGTGGAACAGGATGCACAGCAGCAGCAGTGGGAGCCCCAACAACCCAGTCAGCAAGCGGGGACCCTGTCCTGGCCCCAGTCGAGGCTGGCACTGGGGAGCCCAGTCCTCAGTCTGGGGGGCATTTGCCACCAGGAGCTGGAAGCAAGGCTTGCTAGAGCACTACCAGCCTGAGGGGTTGCTACCGCACTATGGGTCACAGGGGAAGAGCACCAGGGAGTTCCCCCAGCCATATTCTGGGATGTTTAAGAGAAAGAAGGAAACCAAAAATACAAAATACATCAAGGAATTTACTGTCTTGACAAAGTCAAATTATATAACACAGAACCAGAGTAGCCCAGCATTTAACTATAGCATTTAACATATTCAGCCCTGGCTGAATAGTGGGCCTACTTTCCATTGACTTCAAAAGCAACTGTACACACCAGGAGTGATTTTGGCTTTATACCTTTCAATAACTAAATCCAGTCTATCTTTAAACATCTGATTTTTTTTTTTTTTTTTTTTTAACATCTATATTGGCAAACCCTGACCTTTTTGCTGGCTACAAAACTTCTTTCTTCGGGGAACTCAATATAAACAGTTGAAACTCCTTCTTTCCTTTCCCTACCATTTGCATTCTTGATTTGGCTGGGCACGTTCAAGAAACCTCAAGGTTGTTTCCCGCAATCCGTACTTGATTTCCAAGAATCTTCTATTTCTTACAAAAAAAATGGTGAATAACTGGAAAATGCTCTAGCATTTAGTCAGCTGAATTCCCCAAATGGTAAGACAAAGTGAGGCATACAGCATTAAAGAGATTATAGAAGCTTTTTCTTCCTTTGCTTTAAAGCAAGTTTCCTTCCTAAACTAAGATCACCAAAGCCTGCTCTAACAGATGAACTAAAATGCAGTTTACCACTGATTTTCCAACAAAGCCAAGAGTTTCTGCTTGAATTTTGAAAAATACTGTTTGCTACTATTTCATATTTCCCCAGCACTACCTCCAAAATTTCATCTGTTCTTACCTCACACCTGGAAAAAAAACAATCTATTCACCCTTCTTCCTAACAAGCCAGAAAATCTTCATTAAGTGCCCCTTTACATTATCCATTACAAAATCTCCAAGTTTTCAAGGTTCTTTGACCGTTTTTTGTCTTCTTACCCCCGTGTTAGCTTTCTCTCTAGATTGTTCAACAAATTCTTCATATGCAATTAATTTTAATTCTTTTTCCTCTTTCTTAATATGAGCAACTGACTTTCAATTTAGTCCTTTTCTATGACTATAAAGAGATAAACAAGACCTGTTGTGTCTACTGCCTCCAAACATTCAAGACATCTGGGATTGATTTAMACAGTGGCTATGTAATACTTGCCATACATATACTACAAAATTATTTTCAAAATGGTGAAATATTTGCTAAATCTTTGCATTTGCTAAATCTTTGCATGCAAGATTCTCAGTCTTTTATTTTTTTCCTGATCTTCCAGTACCCTCAAATCTTTCTTAGAAATTCCAGTTTTTATTTAGATGGTCTAAGTATTCATGCTATTATATTTGACATATGACAATTTAACATGAATATTTGACAATTATCATCCTATGTGACATTTTCTATAGAAATTTGTTTTGTTTTTTGAAATCTAAACCCAGGTGGTTTCTCTCTTATTCACTGTTTATCAGAGGTGGGTACTTTCTCTACATGATTCTATTAATTCAATGAATAAGGATTAATAGATATACAGAAAAGAGTATTCAAGTTCACRAAGCAAAAATTGAAGGAAATTCATAAAAAGTGCCATAAATTAGTCAAAGCTTAAAATGTACCTAAAATGCTGTATCCCTTTTCCAGCTTTGTTTAATAAAAATCTTTGGTTTAGTTTTGTACACATAAACAAGCACATTAAATATTATTTTTCATCTTCAAAAATTACACCTTCTAAATAAAATGTCCAAAAATAAGAAAATTCACCGAACCATAGTTCATTTCATACACATAAAGTGGGTGTTTTAGAATAATGYGATTTCTTGATGAGATATGAATAATCTGTCTGTAGTGGTATCTGCTCTTAGAAGGGATAAAAAAAAAGTCAGACTTGCACACTTACCGGAAAAAATGACATTTGGACTATAGTCAAGGATTTTTGCTTATGTTCTACTCAGAATACAACTGGTAATATATATCTCTGTTGAGGTAACTGCAGTTTTCCAGGACCACAAATCAACAAACAGCATATATATAAACTGAAATATGTAAATATTCCCACTTACTTCAAAAAGAGAATTCACATGCTTATTTTTTTCTTTTTTTTCTTTTTTTTTTCTCTCTTTTTTTTTTTTTTAAGAGTCTAATGAAACCATCATATTAGGTACCTAGTGAAAGCATCAAATTTCAGTAATTCTTTGGTAATCATCAGTAGCTGACTTTCTTTAGGTGATCTTATGAAGCAAAATAAACTTGTCAAGTTGGAAATCACTGGTTGAATTACTGCAGCCAAAAGAGGAATATTCACTTACTGCCTCAGGAGGTGTATAGAAGTAGCACCAGGGTCTAGTAACACCCTGCATTCAAGTATCACAAGCAATTTTGAGAGAAGAGTCTGGAAATCAGAACTCTACTCTTTTGGGAGAGTGTCAGTTTTGCTCTGCGACATCCTTACTCTTTCACTTGCTTCGTTACTCTCTGGAGCATGCCCTGTTTAATGAGAGTGTAGAGGGTCCCTCAACACAACTGTATTGCCTAGTGACTATTACTGAAATACAAAGATGTCCACTTTAATAAAATTCTGAAGTATTATCTCAGGTTGAAGAGGAAAATGAACTTCAATTTCCCAGTTCCTGATCAAATGTACCGAGAACTAATCTGTTGTATAGAAATGAATAGCAACACCACTAGCACATCTCTATAGAATCATGCATAGCACCATGTATATGTAGCCCATATTTTACAATGAAACTGTACTGCCTGTTGATTCCGATCCAAATTCTTTTTAACCTGCTCCACTTTCAAAATCCAATCTGTCAGGAAGAGAAGGGTCTCAATACTTATAGGGTAATGTTCATGAGTAATTAGGTAGAAATTCCAATCAGTACACCTATCAATGAAAGCCATTTTGCTTGGCAAGCCATTAAACAGTCAACATGAGTAGTTCTGAACAAGGATAGACTATGGCATTATGGATAGACATTAAAAAAAAAAAAAACAGATATCTGTGATGGTGAAGAAAAGGCTATAAAGAACATGACAGGGAAACTGAAGATACTGTGGCGGTTAGGAATTTTTAGTATATTTAAGGATACAGGACTAAATCCATTAGAAAGAATGATTAATTCATTTTACTGCTGTTGGAAGAGCCTTTATATGAAAACAGATGTGCTTAATTGTCATCCTTTGGTGTGCTTTGGGACCAAGATGCACAGTTATGGAAACAAAAATAGGCTAGAAATAACAAGCATTAATATAACCAATTAAATCAAGAAAAGAGAGCTTCTAAGTAAGTAGTAAGAAGTCTAAAGTTCATAAAGTCATTTTATTTGGTAAACTTGAATCACATATGGAGCTCCAAGAGCTGGGAATGTCTTCTGTGTTTTCCAGTCCTGAACATCAGTACCTAAATTGTACTAAGTGCTATTTTGGATCCAAGCCTAGGAGTTCTATATACAATYTAATCCTGAATAACTCCACTAATCTCAACTAGACTGCAACTAGGAATTAATCTGCTACAAGTAATACAAAGATACAAACAAAAATCTGGTAGTAAGCACAATACCCAAAATACTCTTCTAGTGAGTTTCAGTCTGTTATGGTTTTGCTCAACAGTCCTCTCCTGAATTTCTAAAGCTAATATTTTAATTTTCACAGACCTCTGTAATTTTATCTCTAAAAGGCCTTTCTGGAAGTTTCAGAATCTATCCGAGAGATGTTTCCTACCCTGATTTCCTTTCCTTGATGTTGATACAATCACACAAGTTTACAACACAAAATACTGTAAAATGAAAGGCCTAAATACAACCAAGTCAATGAAATACTATAAAAATATAGTGTATATGCATATACATATACATATATCCTACTTTCAAACCGTAATTGCAAATTTCCATTTAAAGTATTCCTATTGCAATTTAAAGTATTAAGACATTTACCTATTCCTACAGTTAATAGAGATTAAGAAGGAAAGATCAAGTATGACAGTATATACCTTCCATCATGATGCCATGCCAGCATGCAGATATATTTTCATTGCATTCATTATTCGGTATATGGTAACCTATGGTATTAACTATTTGGTAACCTATGATATTAAATCCTCCATATATTTATTCCAAGTACAGGTACTGTATGTTCATCTGCAACATTTTACAGATAAACTTTTAACTAGAGCAGAGATTACTTTGCATAATTCAAATTACAGGCAAAGGACAAGATTCCTTCAACTGTACTCTACATAGGCTGCAGATTTAACACCTAAGTTAATGACAATGATATTTTATAATTTAATTACAGTTAGGATGATTCAATGGTTCAATTCTGACCATCTAGTGGTCACTAAAGAATCCAGGATTTGTGTGCGCATGTGTGTGTGCGCACATGTGTGTGTGTATGTGTGTGTGTGTGCGCGCGCCCTAATGGTTTTAGCTGGTAAATTCTTACCAATTTTCAAGATGAGTAACTGTAACAAATTGTACTCTGGCTTCATTGGAATTGGCACAGATTTTGATAAGCAAAGAAATAAAGATGAGGATTTCTCAATTCCTAAGGGTCAGGAGACTTATGCCAACTTTATTTAGAAGGCCCTAAGGGAGATTTCAAAATGAGTAGAGAGTTGGGCAACCAATTCTTAGAATCAGCTGAAGTCTCACTCTTAAATATTTAACTTTCCTTTGTACATTTCCCTAAACTTTATTCTAAATATCTGTACTGATAAACTGCAAGAATTTTTACAGAAAAACCATTTTTGAAGAGGATTATATGCATGTACAAAAAATAAAAGCAGTTGATCTAACTTTTGCTTCTAAACTATCATTCTGAAAGAGTCAGTTATTTAGATGCAGTAATACTTAACATTTTCTAAATTTTATTTTGATTTTTAGAACACTAAAATTCTAGAAGGAACCAAGATTCATAAACATCCATTAAAAACGGTCTCCACCAAGTACTAGTTAGCACTCCACAGTCTTCTAAGAAATATGTAACAGACAGTACAGGACAACTTTAAAAAACAAGTCTCACAATATTTCCTTCTAAACTGCTCTGGAGAAAGACTCAGAATATTGCTCTACTAGGCATCAGCTAGTACCTGCTGGAAAGAGAGTGGACATGCTCTAAATGATAAAAAAAGYTTAAGGTCTGTGCTGCCTGAGAAACATTACACATTGCCATTTCTTGTAAATTATCTCCAAAAGGCACCTCAACAACAGTTTAAAATCAAAGTTATTACATTGCAATTGTAGATACTTGCTTACAGCAATTGCTGTCCAAAGCCTGGAATAACTGAAAGTAAAGCTGTTATCCTATAATTTTATGATTCTAGAATATCTTCTAATAGTTATTTAAATGTTTCTCCAAGATTTTTTTTTTTACTTAACTAATTTCCTAACCATCCCCATCTACTACTGTTCTGTCTGCATCACTAACAAGTCTTAGAACATGGGAACTAGTTTACTTTAACATAAATCTAAAGTAAAGTTCTATGCCTATTGCACTGCAATCACTAATAAGACTTTAGTTCATGATAAAGGGCAGGCTAAAAACAGTCYATAGGCAAAGGATCCCTACATTTCATGGGCATAGGGCCCTCATCATCAACCATTTTACCCCATGAAGCTACTTCTATCCCACTAGCTAATGTAGTGACAGTCCTACACTCCAATATGTTTTATACTCAGGCAATAACTCAGATGCTGCATATTTTGACAAGTATATCAAATACTTCAGCGTATTATCTTAATGCACTAATTTATATTTACTCTAGTATACAACCATAATTAATTTATCTGAAAAATATTTAAATACAAGGGAAGATATTGCTAATCAATAATTTAACAAGAATCTTCAAGTCTCCATAAAAATGCTCACCTTTTGCCACAATTCTCTAGGTTTTCTCCCAAGTGAATACTTGCTCACAGCTTTAGAGTTTTTCTTGCTTAAATAAATCAAAGCAACATCAAAATAAAATTAAAAAAGGCCACAGCTCCAAACCTGTATGTATTACAAACTGTACAGAAATAACTAGCACAATTAAGTGTTTTGCCACATCGCATATCAAGGGAAAAGCCAGAGAGCTATATCAAAGTAGCACCAAAGAGTAGTTACCCACAGAAGCAAGGACATTTCAACAGGGAATGAAGAGCCATGCTCAACTAAACCTAACGCAATAGATAGTCCTGCACGTATTGTATTGTAAGACCACCAAACATTCAAACCTATCTTCAAGTAACACTAACTATGAAGATTTAAATCATCTATTCCTGTTCCAAAAAGGCCAATGCTACTGAACAAATCTTGTTTATGAAATATCAGAACAAAACAGAATTTTAAAAAATTCAACTTTGGAGAAAACGTAAGACTCCTATGAAAAGACCAATGTAAATATCCACAGAAGACTGACATAAAAAGAACATCCTGTCARTTACAACTCACTTTATATAGATTTAATTGCAATTGACTTTAATTTGGCTTCAAGCACTAAAACAAAGGACTCTCCATGCATATTGTATACTTTTCCAAATTAAAAACTTCCAGTCAGAATTATGACTTCACAGGAAAACCTTCTCCAGAATTCATGAGAGTTTGTAAAAAGATCCCCTGCTGAAGAATGAGTATCATAACTGCCTGCCTCTAGAACCAAGCCAAACTTGATATACTGCAATCAACTTGTGATACACAGAAGTCTGTAAAACTGAGTGCCCTCAAGAAACAGTAATCTGTAAAGAACTGTAAAGAAAAACAGTAAATCCTCATAAAGAGAAACAGTAAATCCACATTAATATCCAGGCAAAGAGTTTCCCTCAATTCACATCACATTTCACTACCCTCCTTTTCAGTTTATTTGTTCAAAATCCATGAATTYTCCCTGAATATTTTAACTTGCTAGCCATTAGGATATGACCTAGTATATCATGTACATATCAAGCTATATCTGAGCATGATATGTTAAACCTAAAGTCTGCATAACTGAAAAGAAAGCTGAAAAGTCAAGATTATTATGTCTTCAATTACACAATCTGCACAATCACACATTGAAAATTCTTATAGTAGTATGGTATAGTAAGTTTCTTAAAGGTATTGCTTTCAATCTTAGTGTAAGTCCACAGGACAGGCTTCTTTTAGAAGGATTAGCTTCAGTTAATAYGGACAGGCAAAAGACCTATTGCACAGCTTATATAGACATTTTCTCAAGAGGAGACAAAGATTTAGGGACATAACCAAAATATCCAATTAAAAGAAAAAAGTAAATAAATAGTTCAAGTTTCCATCACAGTGAAAATTTCAGGTAATAACAGATGTGCACGGATGGGAATGCTGGTATTGCYGAGTAAATCACTTACACCAGATTTTGATGTCAAAAACATTCTGAAACAATGCAATATACTATTTTAGAGGATTTAAGTATTTCAAAAAAGAAAGTTGGGATAAAAATGAAGGAATAAAATAACGACATGCTTAAGTTCTACCATAATTTTGTAAAACTCTAGTATTTTTTCAGGACCTCTGACAAGCCTGTCCCYGATTCTTATCCCCATGAACACAATGGATAGCTAGATAAATTAAGTTACGAATACTTAACAGCACAAAACCTGGAACAGAAGAAAGTTATTTTCATAACAGAAGAACATTAACAGTGTCTCAAGAACAMCACCACAATTCTAGTCAGGTAACAGACTAAAACTATTACTGTTCTTAATTGCAAGTTATTTTTCTCTCATCATCTTAAGAGTAAAGGAACTGAACAAGTCCCTTAATCTCACCTTTTCCAGTRTGCACATCTGAGGAGTTTGTAGTCACCTATATTTGTTAGAAATTCCTTTGCTGAATTATATATAGTACAGCATTACTATGCAAATGGCTATTTTCAGAGCTATTACAGAAAAGCAATTTTTTGTTATTTTTTCTTTTAATTGATAAAAGACTGACCATATCAGTTAATATACAAATGATCAAAGCTGGAATTTTAACTTAGCCCCTATTTCTCATGTTAGGAGTAGAACTTAGTCCCTGAGGTATTTCATAACAATATATAACAATTTGTGTTTCAGGTAAATTAACACAGAGAAGTGTAAAAATCCTAGAAAAATCATGAGAATTTTAAAATTGTCTTCATTTCCCCATGCAAGAATTGTTTAATATGTTTACTTTTGGTCATAAAACCTTTTGAGTTCTCTAAAGTCAGTATGTTATCTAGCATCTATACTAATATTGTATTAAATAATGTAGAAGATTCTATTACTAAAAAGGATGTTAAAAAATGCAGGCTAAAGAATTAGAGTTGTGTTAACGGCTACGAAAATGATAGGTTATCCCAGATATTTTAAATAGTTACAATGAGTAGTTCCTGCTCGACTATAATATTCCAGTCTGACCCAGCAAGGCAAAGCAGAATCTATACTGCCCTAATAGCAGAACATTTTGGTCAGCTCTCATCACCCTCTGCTCTCCAGCAGACAAATAGTGAAATCTTGTAGGCAAAGGTGTCTTTATCGCACAGTCTTATAACCTTGTCCTTCCTCCCCAACATATAAAGTATATTGCTTAGCATCAATCAAATTTTTAGTCTGAAATTCCTTTTTTAATAGAGCTGTAGTGGTACTAAAATGTTCAATAAGACGTATACCTTATTTTGGCAGATCTGATGGACTGATCTAGAATGAACCTCTGGTATTACTGCCAAGCTGCAGCCTGCATTGAGGTCAAACACTTCCAGTGCTCTGTTGCTACCAGCTGTGAGTACAATATCTGTAAAGTTCTCTCTGTTAAAGTTAAACTGATTTAAAGAAACAGGAGCATATAGATATACAGAAAGACAAATAAATAGTTATCATGTATTTTTTGTACCCAGTGTTCTAGGAGCAGCACCAAAACATTTACAATCATAAAAAAGTTACTTCTGAGACTGAACTTTGATACCATGAAAAAGTATTTCTACTCTAACAGGAAAAGACTTCCAAACAATCAAATGCTAATTACTTTAATTGAAGTTATTTCCATTCCAGTCTATAGATCTAATTTGTCATAGGATACAAGAGTAGAAATCATTTACTGTTGAAAGGCTGGTGATCTCCACTGTGGAAGCCATGGGAAATTTCTGAATCAATTTGCAAGCACTTCTCTGTTTATATCTGCAAAAGATACCAAATGAATGGCAGTGTTAAAAAAATACAATTTGTAGCCACCAATAAACTCACATTGGAATAATTAATTATGAGGAGAAATTTCAGTTTGGTTATTAGAAGTTAAAGTCATAAACATTTGGATTTGTTGCTTCTACTTGTTGTTTCTATAAAACTTAAAAGAACCAATTTAGATTAAAAAAATATGATGTTCACATATCTAAGGCAGAAATTCCATCAGCATAAAATATTTAAATACTCCTGCCTGGATCTTGAAATAAATTAACTATGATTTAAAAAAAAAAAAAGAAAGCCCACAGAAATACTACTATCTTTAGTATAGCTTTTCATGTGCTGTATAGAGGAATTAAGAGAGAGATGATGAGCAGAAAACAGTGAGAAAAGAGTAATTCCCACTCAGACAGGAGTGGGACAAAGGTCTGATCACAAACTGCTGAGCAACTAGGCCTTCTGAAATGCACTGAACTCTTTTAGGATTTTGGCATAAAAATTCAATGCATTGACTCAAGCCAAATCTGACTAATAAGTATTAATACAAATTAGGACAAGCTTCAACAGCTTCAATTCTTCCTTTATATCAGTACTACCAGTTTCAAAAACTAAGCTCTGTTTGGCAAAGCAATATCTATCAGCAGTATTCATTTAAATGAAAAATGATTAATGTTTAATGTTTTGCTTTTGCCTTTCTTGGCCATTCTGAAACAACGGTCTGCTGAGCAGTCCCAGGTGGTAACTAGAGCTACTTCAGTAACACTGGTAGAAACTACAGTGTTTTGTAATTTAATACAAGAAACTTTAGTGGTTTCCAGGAGTATTTTATTTGATTAAACTAATAAACTCCTCAAGATTCAGAAAAACGTTATATCCATTTCTGTATAAAAATATCCAAGCTAGCTTTAAACAAGCTGATAAAAATAACAATCTAATCAAGGTAGCATGAAACTTCTGCTGGCCTAATTTATCCTCCTGAAAAACACYGAAATATTTAAGATTGTTCCCAAACCTGAAATCAACTCTTTCAAGCTAGCTGAAGTCTCTTTCTTCTTCACTGCAGTTTGCTACACAGATACTTATACAGGTCTTTTCCAGAAGTAATTTGAATTCACAACAAAACCGTCAACACGACAAATAGAGAATCATCAAATATTGGCTAGGATAAAACTGAACCACAAATCAGAGAAAAATCAAGTCTATTCAAGACCTTCTACTTCTTGGTTTTGGACAGATTTCCTTTACCACATATTTACTATATACATTCAATTCAAAGTGTAAATCACATAAAATTAAGACAGATACCACAAACTCACTGAGCTGCACACAGTATATATTAGTAGAAAAAAATATTCTTATTTGTTAGAGATTTAGGTTTATGTAACCAATTTGTGCAACTTTTATCGCTTTAATAATAAAAGGCTCCATAAACTAAGGCTAAGAGGCAACATGATACATAATTAGTTAATCTGTGGATGATCTCAGATCACAAAAGGACGTTAKTGTGAATTTTAAATGAATTACTTGCTATGAAAGTTTACTTGCAACATTTAGGATTAAAAATGTTTCTTGAAATTAAAGAAGTGCAGAGTTTACATTTTCATATAAAATAATGTCCTGTTTACTTCAGAAGAGGTAGCAATTCATTTTACAAATAATTTGTTGAAGGATTAACCCTCGACAGGAATTAATACATTAAAGAGCAGAAGGTTTTGTAAAGTATATCAAGACACACTAAAAAAAAAACCACAAAGAGTGCACATAGATGAAGCTTTTTAGACTGTTGAAATTAAATCTATCAATTAGAAAGTGCATTTAACAAGGACTGTGCTTTTCACTGCAAAATAATCAACAGAAACTGATTTCTATGGATATAACAGGGGTTGCTTTTTAAGTATAACAGAGAAAATGATAATGAAAAACACAATAAATCTTCAAGAGGAAAGAAGAAAGGCTTCATTTTTTTCAACCAGAAATGAATTCTGAAAATAAAATTAAAAACATCAAGGATAAAGATCTCTATCTCATGTCTGGCCATTTTCTAGTTTTCCACCAGCAAAATTYATTCCCTTTTTTATAGAATTTCCAAAACAAATGCAGTAAAAGACAAAACTACACTTGTCTTGTTTTAATGCCTTCAATTACAGTTTTGCCAACATGATTGCTAAATGACTAGTCTGCAAAGTCCAGGCTTTTGGCATGTAATCATTGTGGGGAAAACATTTACAGCAGATATCTATTTGCAAGAGATTAATATACCTTCAAGAAACAATAGTTAAAATGGATTCTAAGATATGACCATTTCCTGACATGATTGCGGAAGTTGATATTTCTATATACTAAAGGACAATCCAAACACCATCAAAACACCATAAACAAACAAGAATCATAGGGTTTCAAGACATGACAAACATTTTTATGAGCTGTAAAAATTAAGCTTGAGTAATAATTACATTATAAATTTATTGAGACAGTCATGAACTCAATAAAGAAAAGTATTTACATAAAAAGGAGGAAATACACCACTATTTTCTAAAAGGCTTGAAATTTGTCACAATTGCAAAATATTATCTCCTACACTATCCAAATATAATTAATCTTAGTAACAGCAAAGGAAGTGAATAGGAATATTTAAAGCATTTAAAAATGGTAGCTGTTTCTAACATTGTTAGAACTCATCTTATGACTTAGGTACTTCTCATCTAGTGATCATTCTGTTTCTGACAAAATAAATTGTGTTTAAGCTTCTGAATAAATGGCAAAAGATCACAGCAAATAAATATAGAATATTCTTAGTTTTGTAATACTGAATCACGTCTGTGGAGTCCATTGAAGAAATTTAAATCATCTCTAAATGGTTTACATCAAAATAATGATTTTGTAAACATTAACACTATGGAACTACCTGAAATGAACAATCTCCTATTCAGCACGTGAAATTAAGCCCACTAACAATGGCCTCTATTATCCATCTATAATCTAAATGTGTTGGTATAGCTCCACAGTTCCTCAGAGAGGATATTTTAGCATTAATTCTCATTCCGTATTCTCATTTTAAACTCCTTTCATATTCCTCATTCTGATCTTTAAAACAACACATCAAGCTGATTATAAAAAAGACACAAAATCCACGGATGTTTTGTCCTTCTCAAATTCTTATGAGATCCAAAAATAGTTAAGAAATGGAGAAAAAAATAAACTTAGCAGCAAACAGTGTCTTCATATCAGCACACACAACTATTGCTGAAAACAGTAGATATAATTATCAGTGATTCTGAAGAATGTAAAGAAAATTATTCAGACAGTGAATCATTTTGAGATTAATCACAGACTCAGGAGATCTGGATTCTATTGCCAGAACTGCAACAAATATCCTCTAGGACACTTGAAAAGAACATTATTTTTCTCATTTCTTCTTCTCAAGTCCACATTTGAAAATGAACAAATATTTAATCATTTCTTTAAGTTGTCGAATACTTAATTTATTCTTATAAAAAAACCTCTTTGAAAACTCAGCACAGAGAACTACAGRTATTGTCATTGTTATTGTCTTCACTTCAGAAATGGAGTGGTAATTCATCAGTTAAGCAGAATGCATTGCAATGCATTTCTAAKTAAGAAAATAAAGCTTTTTTTTGTTTGTTTAATCTAGTGTCTTCTTGAATCAGTTCCATTCAAGTCTTCCAACTTTGACTGAGAATGGAGAATGAATGAGTGGTGAAAAACAAAAAGTCATGACACAGTGTTTCATAAAAGAAATGCTGGGAAATAAACTGGAGGGAAGCCACAAGAGAACATCGAGAACGTCAAAGCAAATTAACCTTTGTTAATACTTTTTTTTTTTTTCTTTTTTTTTTTCTTTTTTTTCTTTTTAAATATAAGCAGGCCTCAGACTGGGTTGCAGATTTGTAATGTCTACAATTGTATGTATGGTCTTTTGGCATTATATTAATATCCTAGAGAATCTAATGGCATGTTTTTGAGTTAACTCATCAGGGAATACTGAGAATATGGCAACAGGAAAAATAAGCACTCTTTACGTCTGATACGACCTAAACTAGAATAACACACGTTCAGGATACAATAACAGGAGCAGCACAGACCAAGGTTCAATGCCCAAGACCATGCAAAACTGCTCGGATAGGTTCTACAACTACACCAAGTTCCAAACTACYTGTAGTAGCAGAACCACCTTCAAGGTAGTTCAGCCTTTTTCAACAGTAAGTACAGTTATGTCTGCTCATCTGGTTACTAGGTATCTGTGGTTCCTAGAAGAAATATGGAGGTTTCTAGAGCTGGTACATACATGCCAAAATTAAAACTAAATTTTAAAAAAGGAAAAGTAATAAACATAGCAGGGAATTAAAAGATAGAATATTAATATCTTCTTTCCGCTAAACTCCTCCATGATTGCCTGTTATTTATGAGTTAAGTATGGTATGAGTAAAGGCTTACTTGCCTCAGTTTCCCAGTATCATTTACTTATGCTATGGACAGACTTCAAGCATAACTGGATTCACCCTTCCTAACCTCTCAGTTTCCTCCTATCCTTTGTAGCCATTTCTACAGGCTTGGAATATTCTACACCTTGGAATATTAAAATATATATATATATATATAAAAAAAATATTTAAAAAAAAGAAAAAAGCGAAGACAAAGCCAAAAAAAATTTCAAAGGAAATTGTTTATTTATTCTATTATTTATTTTTCATTATATTCTAATAGTTTTAGCTTTCTAATGTACTGTATGTACTAGAAAATCAGAGTAGGAAATTTATAACAATTTATAATCAATAGTTAAAATAGACGATCATAACAACACAATATGTGCTTTTTCAAATCAGGGAAAGCTTCTGTTCTTAAAAAAGTGTATTTTAGAGAGGTGATATCATCTGGAAGCTTCCGCTTTTGTGGGTTTTTTTTTTTTCTTCTTTTTTTTTTTTGAATGACAACAAAGTTTAAAGTTTCAGTGAAGGTCCCCCTACCAAGTTCATGCTTCAGTTCAGGAAAGCACTTAAGCTTAGAATGTTTTTTTAAACAGCTGCCAAACATACATGGAAGCAGGATAGCCTTCCCCCACCTGAGGATGTGGTCCAATACAATGAATAAARTGAACAAACACAGAATTCACAGAAACTTGAGTTAGTGAATAGACTTAAGTGTTGTAACCCTAATTCTTTACTTCCACTCAAAGTTCCAAGCCACAAGATAACTTGAAGGAAAAAAATATCTCTTGAAGAATTTTTTTAAAGAATATTGTCAAAATACACATATATACATGCATATTTTATTAAGTTTTCATATACAAAAGTATCATCAAAGACAGTAAGAACAAATAAAAAGTACTGAAATGAAATAAAAGGATTTTAGGTCTAATTACAAATGAAAAGGTACAGTATACATTTAATAAAAGGACTAGTTCCAAGGCTGAAAGACGCTTAAAAATAAGCAGAACAGTGTCAGTTAGAAGTGCTTCAAGAATTTCTGATATAGATGAAATACAGGAACAAGATAGGTTAATAAAAGTAGGTTAATAAAATATAACAAAGTCAGTGAAAATGATAGAAGCAATATACTTCTACTTGAAGGAGAAAGGAAGAAAATAGTCACGCTATGTGATAGGATAGATAGGAGAAGGATTTTCAATAGCTTTTCCAAAGTAATTAAGATATTAGCACACACTAAGGTGTGAACAGCAAATTTTTAACAGTAATCCTGAAGTAGTGAAGAGTAATATAATGTGTATATATACTCATCATATATGTAAAGATAAAAATATGTATTTTTACCTGATAAGGTAGGCACCATAAGAAATATCTGGCATTACCTATTTACCATGACAGAATCAATATATTTTTAATGCTAATATATATTATTTGATCAAATCATACTTTTGCTCTYTAACATTCTTGCTAAAATAGCCCCTTCACCCTCCCATCCCCTAAAAAGAAAGAAACAGAATCGTATACGTACTTTCACTGCTCTGTAAAGAGAAATGTCACTCACCGTTTTAGGTCATCCTTCGCTGTGTCAAGATAGAAACTTAGCAGATGAAATTCAGCTCCACAGCTCAGCAATATAAATGTATCTATATAATAAAACTGTGCAAAGCGTACAGATTTATGGAACTTGTCTTTACCCTGAAATTCAAAGTTAATAATTAAGAATGGATTCCAGCACATTGAACATTTTTCATCTGAATTACTAGCACTAAGATGTAATCTCCATGTATCTGTAATCTTGATCACATGCCAAAAGCTTAACCTACTGTGTAGTGGCCCTATCTATTTTCAATGTCTATTAATCTCAAGGCAAAAAAAAAAAAAAATCTGTTTAAATTAATTGGCAGCAACTTTAACAGTATCTGCAGTCAATTGAGTCTAATATGATCTTGCTACATACACTACACTTCCATTTGAATTGAGAAGTAGACTGTAAAGTCAAACAGAGCTGAGCCAATGAAAATAGAAAATACCTAGCAGACATTTAAACCAAAACTTCCAGATATACTCACTAGGTCTGGTAAAAAAAGTTTTCTATTTTCAGAAACTGTCAAGATAAAAAGCCTAATTCTGCAGTCGGTGATAACCACCTAGGTCATAGCATGAATTGCAATCACTGTAATTCAGTAGCTTGGAAAGCCTATTTCTACAGTTCCTTCTACAGACCCATTAAAATGGACATAAATTAAAATGCAAAAGTGTCCTCTTTGAACCAGCTAACATGAGTTTCTCATTACCACAAGTAGGGCAGGTTCTTTATTGCAGACTGACCAAATCCTTAAAGTTTGGTCTTCTGATGCAGAAACTAACCACTTCTTGTCATGACTCCAACCAACAGAGTTAACTGCACCATCATGACCTAATAAAAATAATAATGGAAATATCATGAAGTCTGTTTCTTACACTTATACATTTCTCCAGAGATAAATGTATTGCTTTAATACAATTATACAAAATAAAATATAATTTAAATATATGCATCAAGTGGTTGAATTACACTAAGTAGTAGTGAATCAGTGTTTTTTTTTCTTCCCCTAAATGCTGAAAATATTATCTCATTTTAATAATTAATCTTCACAAAATTGCAAACGGTCAGAGAAATATCAAGCTATTTTACCTGAACAACAATATGCATTTGCATTTCTTCCACTGTTATAAGGCAGTTCATATGAAAACGTTATAACAATTGTAAGAGTAAAGGAGATATCTGTCCTTTACAGACATTCATATTTTAAAACAATAAGTTAAAACTTTTAAGCAAAAATACCATATTTCTCCCAAGAAAACAGAATTTGAGTACATTACACAGTAATAAAATTCAGTGTGATATATTAAGAAATGGACTGTAGAAAACATTTAAGATCTTTAATATAATTGYAATACTTTTTTTAATTCATTTGATTTTTATTACTAAGCTACTACTGTTGTAAAAACACAGTAAAACTTCAGCTACAGCAGCTTCTGCAGGACTGTCTCATTAGTTAAAAAAAATAAGAACCTGCTTAAAAATCAACATTCTATAATCTCCTCTTAATAACAAGAAGTTTCTGCAAGAATCAGACAGTTGTCTGATCAGTCAAACGTAAAAAAAAAATAGGAACTTGCAAAGAGAAAGCTTCAAAAGACAGAAATTAAAATTACTAACTTACTCATTTMTAAATTAAAATTATCCTGGTATGTCAAACACAATGAACAATCCCTTGACCCACACTGCTCTCAAAATTTGTCCAAATTGTCAGATCTCAACCTAAAGAACTTCACTCAACCTGAAAACATTCAAAATGCCTATGCTGCCCTCTTGTGCACAGTTCCTCTKTAGTCAAGAGAAGTTTTATATAAAACATTTAAATTACTTCAAATTATTTTAAAAAGTTTAGCTTATCCTGCAATTTATTTCAGAAATTAAGGCCTTGTCTGATAACATGTATCTATTCAAAGGCTTATAAACAAAAAATTTTAATTACCAACTATAAAAAACCAATAAAATTTTCACCATAAAACTGCTGAAGTACTGCATAGGTGTATCTAAGAATATTAAATAAAAAATGAGACATATTGAAAATATTAAAATTTACAGTTGAAACAGCATGCCTATTATGAACTCTTATTTTTCACACTACCCMGCATAATCTCTCAAGTATAAATTCACTGTTAGTATTTATTTTCAAGGCAAAGATATTATTCGGGGGCTTTGATATCAGAAAATCATTTGGAAGCCTTGAATTATCCGCGTGCAAAAAAGCAAACTTATCAGAATACACAAAAGTTTTTCAAAATGCTAAGAAACATGAGAAACTAGGAAAATCCAAGGCATGGAAAACTGGAAAAGCAATGCAAAAAGCATAAGATCTCTGCACTCCCCATCCCTTGGTCCCAAAATACAGTGATGATATTGCCAGCCGGCTTCCAAAAGGCCAGCAGGCAAAGTAACCTTTATTAGGGTTCCCCATTCCTGAGGAACACTGAGGAGGACAGCAGTSAGCTCTGTAGAGATTCATCAAAAGGCCCATGCCACCTGTTACCCATTTGAAGCTGGTCAGCATAACCTGCACTTCACAATAAAGAACAGGCACCTTGAAAGCCAATATTGAAGAAGAATGCACAAGCGCTTCAACTGTAACTGATCACCTAATTAATGTAAGTACTTTACACAACTGCTTTTGTTACACCACTCCTCTGAGAAGCTGTATTATAAAATCATGTTAAATAATCACATATATTCAGAAGGTTATGCTGCCTTCAAAGTTCTTAAGGCAAATTATATGTAGACTTTGACTGAAATAAATAATTTTACTTTTTATTTTAAATCATTGCTATTTTAAACTCTGAATTACTGAAACACAGAATAGTTAAGGTTAAAAGAGACCTCTAGAGATCATCTAGTGCAACCCACTCTGCTGTAGCAGGGACACCAAATACTATAGTAGTACTACATCATTTATTCATAAATACTTCAAAATAGGTAAGAGAAGGGAATAAATAATTTTAATCTCTTTTGGATAACTGCATTTTTTTTTTCCAACAGTAAGTTGAATACTTTTAARTATATTTCATCTATATGGAGTCCCTTTGGACAAAATTACTATTTTGTTCCAGCACAGCCTAAGTAACAAAAATATGTTAATAGACCTCAAARTACTGTTTCTGGCTCAAGTTTGTGCAACTTGCACAATAAATTTGCTGAAATTAGTTGGTGATACATGAAAAACATTTATTGAGGTTTATGAATCTGCTATTGCACCAGACTTCATTACCCTGCCCGCAAATGTGCCCATAAGACATGTTTTCCTCTATTTCTCACCGCAAAGGAAAATATGACTAATGTTATCTTCATCAGTGAACACAATGCAGAACATGTGAGCCACTTCAAAACTTATGGGGATTTTTTTTTGTTTTTTTTCTGATCCCGAGTAAAACAGAAGTTTACAAGCCAAAGACTTAATCTTGCTATGAACTCTCTGAGACATAAGACCTCAGTACTAGAAATACTTCTTCCGAGGACAGCATGAAGTTTTGTTATTTAAGGGGCAAGGACGGGAAGAGGAAACAGCTAACAAACTACTAACAAAAGTGATGTCTGTTGATGTCTGTCAGCAAAAAAGGCACAGAAAGAAAAGCCCATATATAAGGTGAGGGGTGATACCATCTCTTTTCTCCTCACAAGGATTTGATTCCAATTAAGAAAAATATCTTGGATTTGCCTTAAAAAATATGTTATCCATCAGGTTTGAAAGTTATAACTCGGGAAAAGCCAAGCTGACTAGCTTCCTCAATTATATTTTTTATGTTAAAGATTTTAATTGTTGAAGTTAAATTTCTTATATCGTAGAATTTGTAGACTGATGGAGATAATTTGAATCACAACACAGCTTTCCATAACTGGCTACTATAGACTTAAGATGTCCATTAACATTGCAGTGTGTGGGACAACTTTCTCATACAGAAGTGTCATACACAGTGGCAGATGTAGATGTAAAGAATCACAGTATAATGAAAATTACTCTGTGAAAAATAATTTTTCAGAAGCCAGCTTTCAGATTTTTTACTTAAAAATAATGTTTCTAATAGTTGTAAATACTTTCTTTTTGTACTTCGTAAGGTCTATTCATAAACAGTAGTCATTTGCATTAAAATGCATTAAATTAGTCCTGCTATATGACTTTTTATAAGTCATAACATTTACTGTTATTTGCACTACTCTAGATTGTTTTGTAGAAACTTTTTTTTTTTACAAAAATGTTAATTTATAATGCTAAAACATTTAGAGCATGTGTACACTTTTCTATTCCTGTTTCTATAGGAATAGTCTCTTTCACGTCAAATAATTATTCTTCAGAAGTCTGAAGCTGTAGCCCAAATGCACTATTGACCAATTCCATTGTCAAATTTTTGGCTAATCCTCTATTACAATGTATTAATATAATGTATATTATCATTGAAATATATTTCCTTTATAATTTATATTTCATTACACACAAAAACAATGCACATTGCAACATACTTTGTGATACATTACTATCTTTTAACATCGAGGGAACTGAGAAACATGCAAAACGGGAAAGAATGTTAAGTCCAGAACAAAGTGAATCAATCAGAGAAGTAACTTTTATATCCTGAAAGAGAAGAATAATCATTTCCTTCCAAGGTGACATAAGTAGAATTTTTCCTTAGTATGTCATTATAGATTAAGTTCATAATTATACACTATTATTTAAAAAGGTAATTTATAAATTTACCTGAAAAAACAGCTCTTGTATCAGTAAGGTTGGAATCAAATACCAACACAGATTTGTCAGCCAGGCCGCAAGCCAGCAGCTCTCCATCCCCTAGAAGGAGACCCTTCTTATTTATTTTTGAAAGCAAAAAGGATTTAGTATGTTTTTGCTCTAAATCATAAGTCGTACATTACTACAACAAAAAACAGCAAGATGTTAATTTCACTTAACACATTCTTTGCATGAATACCACAAAAAAACTGTTCTCCGAAGCTGTGTAGGAATCTGTACTCAGTACTTCTTCCCTTAACATATTCTCATAGGTACTCATCACTTAGCAGAAATTCACTTTTTACAAAAAGTTCCTGAAAACTGAAGTGCAGAAATATTCAGCACCCATATTATCTACTTTCTGTTTTTCATTAATTTCTGTAAATTTTCCTGTTAAAATTGTACTGCATTTTCATATCTATCACAATAATAGTGCCTATTAATCATTCTGGATAATTTCATAAATAAGATAAATTTCTTGTCAGCTGAGCATGAGGCCTGATTAATAAACATAACAGGTGAGTGACCAAACACATAAGTAATWGTACATAAACCTTCTTTGGCATTACAAATGTGAGAAAAATCACTTTTCTTATCATTTGAGAGGCTTACTAAATGGATTACTATCTCAAATCCTTAGGGAAACCTTTCTACAGAGCAAAATCGTAACACCTCCACTACTTCAACAGGGCGTTTATTAAATCCAAAAAGGTACACATTGTAAAAATTGCACTGCAGAATTAATCTCATTTGCTTAAGCTTTCTATATACTTTTCTTTCTACTACGTTTAAAGATGCACATACACATTATTCTGATCTGCAGTTTACAAAGACCATTCGACAATGCTTAATTTCAAGTGGAAAATTTACAACAGAAGTTAATGTAAAGCTAGGAACCATCTGGCAACACACACTACAAAAACACCATTTCTTTACAGTTTGCAACAATATGATTTTTTACTTAATGAAAATAACCTTTTTTTAAAGAAAAAAAAAACTTCATTTTGCTAAACGTGGGTTGTTTACATCTCTGTCGAGACAGTGAAAGAGAATGAAATGTACCTTCCTTAGAGTACATGAGAGAAAATTTATGCTTAAAATATATCATCAAAAATGCAGTGTTGCTGAAAAGAATATTTTTAAGGTCACATAACATTCTTAGAAATGCACTTTCTGTAACCATTTAGTTTTTTGCCTTTTTTTTTTTTAATGTTGATTTAAGAAACATCTTCTAGGTCTATATGGAAATTTTATGGCTAGAAAATACTTTAGAAAAGCTCGGAATCAAGTTGATTTTATTTCTTGAAGATCAAAGCTATTCTTGTCCGCAGAATACCTTGAGATTCACATTTTTAAACATTTGGAAAATATCATGCTATGGAGACTGTATATTAACATCAGTAAGGGTACACTTGGTGTCCATTTGACTTACTTTGAAGCTGTTTCTATATGAAAATATCTGTATGGAGTAGGAACGAATAAACTTTGTACATGACTCATGTTTCCAAAGTATTTTAGAAAAATATATTTCCCAGGATTATATTCAAAAAAGTATATTTTTTAAAGAATTAATAGATAAAGACTGAATAATCTTTAAATGAGAAACGAGAATATTCTGATTCTTCTGAAATAGAACTTCAACTTTTACTAATACTGAYGATGCTAATAAACTTAATTTATAAACTGAAGTTTGAAGTTGTTAGACTATTAATTTTCAAGACATGCTGGGAAAATAGGAAAGTTGGTCAGAAAGCAAAAAGAGTCAACATCAGAATCCTTTTGCATACAAGTTAACAGCCTGCATGGTTTTGCAAGTTGAAAAAGTATCATCAGACTGTAAATGGTATAACCAGGGAATTTAGTGTGAATTTACTTAGTAAATATGTGACGTAGTTAAATTCTCTCATTTGATTTTGTCTTTCTGTACACTGAGACAACAGTACATCTTATAAAGCCTCTACGTACCAGAATACTGAACACAACAAATTGGGGTTGGTTTATAAGCAACAGATATTTCTTTCTCATATTTGGTTGGAGGAGAACCTTCCACTGGATATTCTTTATTTTTGCTTCAAAAAAGGAAAAAGGAGAAAAAGAAAGAGATATAAAATCTGTATATTTTTATTTCATAAATGTTGTTTGGGAAGTTATTCTAAATAGTTTTATGTAAATTTTCCTTGGAAACATATTTTAAATGGAAGATAAGTGGTAAACTATTTAAAAACTGTCATACTTGATTGCTCCCATCACCATTACAAATTCATTAGATYATGAATTAACATAGATTTTTAAAAGATAAACATCTTAACTTGCATACATAAAGAATGGAAAAATCTATCTTCTGTGACAAACAATACGAAAAATCTCTTATGCAAAAATATCAGTTACACTAATGATCTAACAGGCTATTAAAAAAATAGTACTTAAGTGATAAGTTGCTTAACCCACCACAATACAGTGCAAACCATTCTTGAAATCACCTGCAGCGTTCCTCTAAGTGTCTGTCAATAATGTCCAACACAGTTCTTACATAAGAACTTGGTCTTATGCTATTAAGTGTTTTAGAAGCATTAATATGAAATATATGATATATGTGACATATATATATATATAAAATGGCATTATTCATTCCTTATTTTTATGTTTGCACTACAACACACTGTTCACGTGGAACAAAAATTCTACATAGTACTTAAGAGAATAAATGGGTATGCTACACTATAACATACTTTAACCAAATAAATAAATAAGTAAAACCAAATAAATAAAAAAGTATAGCTTACTTTAACCAAGTAACACTAAAGTGCAAACTCCTAAAAATCAACAGTTCCTTTTCTCTACTGTGATAATAATTTCACTGGTGTAACAGAATCATTTTGCGTACTTCATTTAAATTTATTATCTACAGAAAGGTTGCATTAGCTTAAGATACATGATTTTAGGGGTGATTTAGGAACAGGATCTTAAATGACAGAGCCTTTCTGTGCCCTGCTAATTTTTGTGACTAAAATTGCACACTAACTCTATTTTGAGAATATGTTCCAATCATACTTAGCACTTACTGCTTCTAAAAATTATACAAACCTCTAAGAAATTAACAAGTTAGTATTTTCTTGTACACATGGAATCAGCTTTAATTGATAGTTTGGTGATCTGAATCATTGGCTGCARTTATTTTATAGTAAATCTACATGGTCTTTCATTTCCACTGATACTCCTAAGCAAAAAGAAGCAATAATAGAAGCAACTACTAATCTTATCTACTTTAAGACTGTACTTATCCTCATTTTATTTTCCTCTTGGATTATCTACCATTTACAGATGGTTTTCCACTTTGGTACCTCATTACTTTTCTTCAGGTTAGTAACTGGAGAAAACATGGTCATTCTGCAAAAAAGGAACATGGATTCTCCTGTTTAAAGCATTAAATGCCCCATGAGACGAATATTTTATTTCAAACGGCAAACAAGCCTACTTCCTTCTTAATATTTATATTTACTAACAACGCCAGCAGGTAAGATAATACACATAGTCAATGATGACATGAAAACTTTCTAATGATCTAAGTCTCCATTTCGCAGTTAAGTTCTCCTGTGATCCAGTTGTCATATACTGCATTTTGCAAGTCAAAATCCCTCCATATAATTTATCCAATATTTACTTCCAAAAACTGAAAAAGAAGAATTTCATCCTATATAGGAGATAGAACACCTAATACAATTTTTGAAATAAGATTTACACAACTGAAAGTGGAAAGCAAGTTTTGAGTTAAAAAAAAATACAAAGCCAGCAAGTGCAGGACAACTTCCTCATATAGCAGTATCAATTTATAAGAATTATTACTTTGAGAACCAAGTAAATGGACTAATCATAACAGRCTTCCCACTTCCCTCCCACTCCAGACGATATTTCTATATTTAGGTGGAATTATCCTAGCTTTTTCAGTCACATTTAATGAAAAAATCTGACACATGCAACAGATATAGTCCTAAATATCTTATCAGCCGCAGAACAACATATATCAAAAATGGAGATATTTCTTAGTATGGCGTCTGCAAGACGTTGTAAGGTATGGAGGTCACTTAAAGGGTCAAAGTTATTCTATCTTGAAGATCTCCTGTCAGATTTTTTACAACACCCATGTTCCATTGCAACATCTTTTGCCTACTCCTTGAGGCTTTTACAGATCTCTTGGGTAGAAACAAACTCAGGAGCAACCTTCCACAGTGCTTGATCTTGTCAGTTTTTAAAGGAGTCTTTGTCTCTACAGGTATGAGGACTGGTGAAAACAGGTGATTTTTTTTTTTTGGTTGAGGTGAAGTTTCAGAGCATGTTAGAAAGGAATCTGRGATGTTCCAACAGCAGCACTGTGTAGGGAGGGATTAATAAAGAGGCCAAAACTATTTCATTGTCCTAGCAGAAACAATCACAACCAACAACTAACTTAACCCAACAAGTAAAATAAGAACCAAGACACAGCAGAGTGGAAGTTCTTAAGTGTCCTTAAATGAGGCTCAGTTTCCATTGTAATTTTTTGATTTTTGGGTTATGAGAATATATCAGTCATGTTAAAAAAAGTTTATCTACTGGGTTTGTGAAAACCAAGGAACTCTATCTCAGAGTAAGGGGTAAAATGTGTAGACCTTTTTGGACCTAAGGGAGTTCAGTGCTCAGGTGTATCTTATTCCACCCAAGGCTTTAAGGAATAGAGGARCTGGAGAGAAGTTGTGTCTGTTCTCAGATTCAGGAACACATCTAACATTTAAGAATTGTATGCCCCAAGGATAAAAGGTCCGTAACTTCAAAATGATTAGATCTACTTTGAGATGTCCCAGTTGWAAAAGGTTCTTCTCAGAATATAAAAATCACAGCCTCCACTAGCAACCRTTTCATGTAAACAACCCTTTCATCAGATCACTTTCAAGGTACTCAGGAAGCGTATTACTGGTAGGTAAGAACTGGTTCTCAAGGTCTCAGTTCCAACACCCATCTCCATCAAAAGCAAAAGGATAAGTTCATAAATAGAATGGGGCAAGCTATTGTATGAGATGTGATAAACACAGTAAAAAAAGATGTAATAAATAAAATACACAAAGATAGTATGGTCTATCACAGTCTCTGCTAAAATAAAATGCCTTGTCAGGGAATCACCCTAAGCTTCTCGGAGGACTATTGGCATCACATTGCTCATTTTATCTGAATGAGCTCTCCATCCCAAGAGAAACTTTGGCAAGCTGTCAGGCAAGACAAGGAAAGCTACAGAAAGCTTATCTCAAAGGTAAGACCACATCAGTAAATAAGAGAATTTGTACAGCTGAGTATTTTAACATGCTCCCTCTCAGTTGTTGTCTRAGAGAAAATAAAAGGCACACTTCTATCTGTGACAATCTGAGTATGAATAAAGCAAGGGAAAGAGTTAATTGAGTTCAAGGGACAAAGTGCTTGGGTAAAGACATAGTGCAAATGTATATAAGAATTTTCAAGACAAGTAACAGAACACTAACACCAATCAGAAATCATAGATTTTTCTTCAACACATTTTTAACAGATTTTGTTTCATAACATCATATTTATTTATTTTTATTTTTTATTTTTTTTACAGGTCATTCCCATGAAATTTATCCCCATTTAAATATGGCAACATTGTATTTATTATGTGATAAGAAAGGAAATACTGCATAGTACTAATCCAGTAGAATAGTTACATTAGTACTGTATCTACTCACTGTGGTGCTGTTGCATAGCCTGATGACTTAATTTTCCTATGGAAAACCAGTGGTCGGTCTTTCACCATGCTTTTCACTCCTGTAGCAAAATAATTTGWTTTTCATTACAGTGTTTTTTATTTTTGCAAAATATGATAAAATATTTTAAATTACTACAATAGTTGCTGTCTCCTAGTGTTTCAAAAGGCATTAAAGACTAACTACTCTAAAGCAATGGTTAATGAAAAGAGACAAAAACATATGAACCGCTGTTTTGCATATTGGCTATCTGGGGGACAAATAATGAAGCATATGGTAAATTCCTGATTAAAAATAGCATGTTTATATATTAGTTCTATGTGTTCTRTGGTACTCATTAAAAAAAAACCAGTGATAGTTATTTCTTTACTCCAACCTTAGAAATAAATCTGGCAGGGAATATTTGGTGTAAAATGCTTAACTGCCACCTCTCTAGAACAATTTTCCAAGAGTATAGRAKTTTTTTGTGCTTTTAGGGCTTAATAAGGTAGAGAGCTTAGCGAAAGTAGATGATGTAGTACAGAACAGGGCAYAGAGCATGGCGCTCGGAAGATCTYGCGATGTCACGGGAGTTAGGAGCATAATTAATTTATGCAGTTTACTGATAACCCCATGCCATAAAAGSCGAAAAATAGAAATTAGTCTCCCGATTGGGCAGTGGGCGAGTCTCCGCATTCAACTGGAGTATATAGGCAGACTGAACCGCGCAATAAAYGCCATTTTGCCRCATCCCCAACATTGGTGTCTGTGCTCTAGGGCCCCGGGGTGAYGACAACCCCAGGTCAGTCCAGCTAGCGAACGAGGCTTGCCAACCCCCGTCGGCAACACAAGAGCAAATCTTAAAATTCCTTTTCTTATTTTGTCTTTCACCAACCTAGTATTTGGTGATACATCATCATAAAACTTCTCCATAATCAGTCTAAGTGAACAATACACAGCTACCAGTCGGAAGAGAGAGTAAGGCACAGTAAAATATTATGTGATCTTTGATGAATTTGCTTAATGAGCCCAAATGCTCAAAAACACAAGTTAATAAACTATAAAAATAAAAAATATAATGCAACACATAATTTGACTCTATAACCAGCATGTTGATTAAAGGTGGCATGAGCCAGTTTGAGTCAGTTACTGTTATTAAAAGAATACACTGTTTTATGCTTACCAAGTGTTCTACTAGAAGGTTCCTTGACTTTAAAAACCTTATGCAGGGGAGATTTTGGCAACAAAGGACACCTAAGTATAAAATGAAGAAAACAAAACAAAAACAAAAAAGGAACAGAAAAAAAAAAAAAAAAACCCCACACACTGCAATGGACCAAAGCTTCAGATTAGAAAAAGTTGTCTTATCTTCTTTTCTAGTTACTTGTGTGCATGACTGCGAATGCGCACATGCGTCTGCATGCTTAGTCTTTCCATGAATATGAAAGAGGCACAGTGCATCAACTTAAAAGCACAGAGAAGCCTCTACTCAGACAAGATTCACTGATCACTGTAAGTACAAGTTAAGATCTTGTCTTTCAGCATACTGACTGGTGATTATATTATGCACAGTAGTATCTTCCCTTTGCTATAGATTAAGYTTTTCAGTTACCTCAAAATTTCTCCCAGAAATTGCAACTAAAATATTTTTCAGTGACAACAAAACAAATAAAACAACAGCATCAMTAAACACAGCTGGACAAAATTCTCATGTATTTATCTTTCTGACACTGAAATATATAATCCCATTCTCAGAAGAAAAAATAAAAGTAAATTATTATGTACCTGGCAATAACTGAGAGAGTCTTCTCTTTTCCACATGTGAGAAAACTATTCTGCTGAGATCTCACCAATTCAGCAAGGTTAACCTCCAACACTGCAATCATATCTTCAAACATTGAAGAGATCAAACATAAAACCTGCAGCAATCACACCACAAGATAACACTCCTCTGACTTCAAAATCAAGTTCAAGTATCAGCAAAGCACTAGGACAATGAAATCACTTTGTGTCATTTATGGAAATTACTAAAAAAAAAAAAAAATCAAAATATCAAAATACATCCAGGTTTAATGCTGCAGAGCATTAAACAGTAAAAAGTGGATAATGATGTCCTCCAAACACACACTTATGTTTAAGTACATTTCTGAATAGGCTTGTACACCTAACAAAAAACAAATGAACAAAACAAGAAAAAAAAAAAACCAAAAACAAAAGAAACCCACAACCCACAGAAATCCCAACATCTTCTACAACAGATACATTCAACATTCCCTTTCCTCAAAAGTTCCTTGGTGACTTGTGACTTTCCATACAAATTCTCACAACTCAAAAAGCTTTCACAGATTTCTGGAAAAGATCCAAAAGCACTTCATCCTGATCGATGCTTAAGTAGCAAGCTAAAACAATGTTTATACGGTTTTTCCCCCTCTTAAGAGTGAATCTGTTCCCACACTGATTATTCCCAGCACTCCAAACACAATGAAAAACAATTAATCTTTTATTGGTAATCATATCTGATAATAGATAAGTTGTGAGGCATTTAGAACTACACATTTGTTAAAACTAAGGTATTTCATAAAGAATCAGCCTTCTCCAGAAAAACTTTCGTGTAATTCTCATGAGACAAAATAAATGTACATTACTCTGTAAACACAAAATGCGTAGCAATACTGAAAGTAACTGAAAATGTAAACAGCCATTAAACTAGTATGCAAACTGAATACGCACCTTTCCATTAACTGCCTTCTTTGCTAGGGTACACAATCCAGCAAATTGAATACTGAGGCCACTATAATCTTTAACAAAAAGTATATAAGTATTTACATTGAAAAAGAGCTACTATAAAACAAGAAAAAAAATCTTCTCACTAATTTGAAACCACCATAATTCCACTGTCTTCAAAGCATATCCTAGATTAATCCCCACAGTAAAGTAAAACTAGAATGTCAGTCCTTGTATTTCATATTCATAAGTAACAAAATTGGATAAAAATTCACTACTAGCCAGCAGAGAAATTAGAGTTGGCTCATCTTCTGAGACAAGCTACCAATGCCGGAAGACATGAAAACATGAAATGGGGAGGGGAGGGAAGGGGAGGGGAAAAAGTTTAAAAGGGAAAAGGTTTTATTTCTACAGTATTCTACTATTTAATAAACTACTTTTTACACTATGCATATCAGATAGCAAAGAAAAAAAAAATCATGTTCCAGTGTAGTCAAATATTTTATGACCATACCTTTGTAACATAAAAGAGCTTCTAATTCAAAGTTTGCCGAATTCATTATTAACAAGCCTGTAGAGCTTCCTATGCATAAATAACTAGTATTTAGGGCTGGAATCCTAGGAGGAAAAAAGTTTAAACAATGTATTTGACTATTTGATTACTATAAATATTATTTCCTAGCAACTCCTTCCTATTAAATATCTGCAATCTAACTCCAATACCACAAAAATAACAAGCCAAAACAGAAAAGGGTTTTTGTATAGTAAGACTTTTAAATGTGTAGTTCAAATTAAAAACTATCACACAGAACTCTGTACAGTTTTAAAATCTAAGAAGAGTGGAATTCTTCATTTTATATAAATGTTCATGACAATTCCAGAACAGCAGAGAAAGTTTTTTTTTTCTTTCTTTCTCTCACTGATATTCTTCCTGAAAATGCAGGCAGCATGAAAATAACTGTTAGTAATTACTTCAGTTACACCTAACGAGCAAACAAAATAATCAAGGACAGCTGGATATCTCTTCTCTGTTTATTCAAAAAATCCAACTATAAAATTAATCAGTTATACCTGTACAATCCACAGGAGGCAAAGAGTGGAACAAGTGTTTCTTATCATATGACTTGGCTGAGTGGTAACTACAAACAACAAAACCCAATCAATTGTTTTGTGAGACTCGGTTCTTGCTGTAGTATCCCGTACCAGATTTCTAGCTAAATGGTTAAATTTCTGTTTCAGAAAGGGCAGTGATACAAAGACTAATTTAGGCATCTGTACCTGGCCATCCAGTCCCATAACGGAGAGCAGAAGCTTCACAYCTTTGAAACATCTGTGTGTCTGTCAGTTTGGCTAGAACAAGTTTGGCTACCAAGTTAAAGTTTTCTAAGACTGGGGGACAAAGTGATGCTTACACACAGTGACTACTTCAGATTTGTTTCCTTAAGAAAACAAACTAAAAAACAAATTCAGATTTTCAACTCTAACTGGCTTTATTTTTAAAATGATTACACCTGATCAACTGATAYCGAAAGATACTAATAAACAGACAATCCAATGCTATTTTACAAAATTACTTTTCAGACTAGAAGTCATTTTTAATTTTCTATCAGGTTGTGTATATTACTTAAGAGTAGGTCACAAAAACTTGTAGAACACTGAACACATTTCTCCAATTCTCCTATTGCATTTTGAGATATAAGTAAACTGCACTKGAAATAAACTAAGAATCTATAGGAACTGATAAGAATAGATTCCAGTCAAATTGTTGGTGGTATTTTAGAGGACTTACAAGTTTTCCTTTTTATGGAAAAATACTGAACGGTCATAGTGTTCAATTGTGAGAACAGGCAGTGTTGTTTCCACTGTTTCTTCTGGTCTCATACTGTTTGTTTTACCCAGCTGAGAAGTACTTTGCCCCTCATCTACGAAAGATGATCAACAAGAGTTATCAAAAAATAATTAGAGAAAACATTAATTCAAAGAAGTAATATAGACAAGTAGCTGGAAGAAAGATCACATTCAAGATGTCTGCTTCAAAGGTTTGGAATATGCTAAGAGTCAGCACTCTTGAAATACTTTTCCTCATTATTTTGTTCTTCTTAGTATTGTCTTCTTTCAATTACCTAAAGATAAAACACAGAGAGTCTAGACAGAGACTCAAAAGAATTTGGCAGAATTTAGGTGGTGGCCACACAAAAATGGCTTAAAAAGTCATATTTCTATAAGTCATAAATTTCACTTTCAGCTTTTTGTTCAGCCTGAAAAATCCCTTGATGTTTGGTAACATAAACCAAAACCAAGATGCAAAGGTATCTCAACCTTACATTCCCTAGAAATTTCTAACCCACCATCCATACCCAGTTCACATCTAGGAAGCAAAGCACTAGCACCAAATTAAGTATTAGACACAGACACCACATCATTCTTTTAAAAATTCAAAGACGAAAGTGACAGCCATATTTTAATAAACAGATATATAGATTTTCTCTTTATCCTATTGTAGCTAGGCCACTGTGCAGCTAAGAATACAACAGTTACAAGCCCAGAAAAGAGCAACCAAGGGAAACTAGATCTTCTCTAAAGAACACAAGCTCTCTTGTTTGCCTCTAAGAAGGCCTGGATGTAAAGTATGCAACAATATCAACCGACTCCTAGGAGTTTCCAAGTTCCACTAAGCAATTCCACTAGGACAATGGATGAATTTTGAGGGACCAGTTCTGTTCTCATTGTATTCTTGGGCAATTATTTCAATAAAGACTATAAACTTAATGGTGGACATCTAATGTTTTTTAAGTGTATGCATAGGCTGAGATGTTCTTCAAGACACATATAAATAATCCTTCCCAGATAAACCAATTTACACATCAGCTTTCTAGCAGCTTCAGTAAGAATCCAGCAACAGACTGTTGGTCACTTTTGTCAAGAAATTTGTCATTTACAACAAATTCTCACGATATGAAAAACACAGATTCAGTAAGCTGCAAGAACTAAACATATACCACAAACAGCATTCTGCAAGTGCTATCCTACCTAATTCCTGTCCAGATTTTCCCATTTTATTATAGAATTTCTCTTGTTCTTTCTTTAAGTTGATACGTGTCACACAACGGTAATTATGATCACTGAGCAAACTGAAAACCCAAAGCTGAAAGAAAAAGACAGAAGTAATTACAACAACCTTTTGACATCAGACATACCATTTACATAGAAGAGGAATATAAACTCAAAATTTGGTATTAAATGTTTTTAAACTATAGAATGTTTTTATCTATAATTTCATACTGCATCATAGGTTTAATTATATGTACTTATATTTTAACAGTACCAAAGAATGATTCCACCATTGGCAAAGGAAGCTATTATCTGAACTGTGTAACTGACAGTATTAGATGAGAATTGTCAAATTTTCATATTTGTGTTTTTGAAAAAAAGATTCTCATAGGCTACTTCCTATAACAAAAAAATCACTGGCAATTTGCAAATAAATGTTTACTGAGTTATATATATTAATTTATACTTTTTTTTTAAGCATAAAGTTAAATTTTCAATTTTCTTCACAACCCATTAAACCATAACACTGAAGAAAAATGCTCATTAAATACTATAAGAAAAATTCATTTAGATATATTTCTAAAGTTAAAATTGAAGAGGAGCTGAAATTCATATTCRCATTTTTCACAGATTGCTAAGATTTCCAGTACAGTGAAATCAGAATCCTTCCCATTCATTGTCATGGGTTTCCTTCCATGACCTAAACAGAAGAACTCTATTTTTACATATTTTTTTTCTTTTTAAAAACATCTACTTATAGCCTCTCAGTGCACATACATATCTTATCTAGTTACTATGGTCTTAAAAACATTTCTGATTAAAAAAAAAAAAAAGTTTCCAATTTGTAATAAGGCAGTCTTCTGTACCATATATGACTAAGACTAAAAATAGTGAATCACGCTTACTAAGCTAATGTTTGTAACAGTTGACAGTAAAACAATAACTTGACTCTTTTACTAGAGCAAAAAAAGTTTCCTTGGTAATTCTTACCTCTCCATCAGCACATCCAGTGATAATCTGTTTATTTTCTTCATCAATTAGCAGACTTAACAAAGGAAATGCTGCTTCAAGAAAGATGCTATTATTTTCAGAGTAGACACAAAGCATGTTTTATTAAAACACATAATTCCAAATTGCAACATCTCATTTTGTTGCTTTAGCTTTTGTAGGCTAATTGAAAGGCTAAAGGTCTTTCAATTGCAATTTGGCAGGCTGACATTTGCCCAAGTTGCCACGGAARTGATTTTCACAGCTGCTGTGGCAGCTTTTCCCTGCTTCAAAATCAGAGACAACTTCTATCATCTACAGGCTTGCTAATAAGCCCACATATGTTACACTTACAGTTTGTCCTTCCGTGTCATATAAAAAACTTGGAAAAAAAACAAGCAGAGAGTGTGTGCAGAGTAGAACTCTAGCTACAAAACGAGCTCCTTTCTGCATATCTCAACAAAAGTCAACAAGTTATATGCATATCCTGTACCAAAAGAAGAGCTATTTATAAAAGTACATTGTAACTGTTTACACAAGTACATATTTTAAAGGATAATATATTCATCCTTGACTTCAGTTTCGATACCTTGGACACTGATGCCCTTTATTGGCTAAACACAGTTATAAAAAATTTGTTTTATTAAGGAGAGATTTCTATGAAAAGAGTATAAAAAGAAAATTTACCTGTTAATACTGCTGATTGATATATTAACAGCCCAGTAGCATAGTCCCAAATCTTYAGAGAGAAGAAAAAAAAAATTGTATGTAGTGACAGGCACTTATTAGATCTTTAGGAAAAAATACAAACAAAATCAAGCAGCAAAAACTACTAAATGCAGCCATTAAAAGTAAAGCAGTACTATATGGATTTTTACWTTTTTTTTAATTCTTCTAATTATGATATTGCTTAAATTATGGGTGACACCCATCTGGTATTAATAAACAAAGTACTTAGTACTTTATCATCTTTGCTTAGGCTGATCTCTTCAAGATTTAAGCTAAATCAATATAAAGACATTTAAAATAGTTCTAGATTTCACACAGGGAGCTTACATCAATTCACAATTTTCATTCTGGGCTAAAAAATAGGAGGTCTTTATTAGTAATTATAATACTTTGATCTATGGATTCATGTATCCATCAACTTTTATTATTAACATCACTGTTTCTAAGTGATTTATTCTGTGCTTAATAGTTGATTTAAAAAGCTAATAAAAATCCATTTCCTCTCATGCTGCCCCTTCTAAAAGCCTTCTACTTCAAAACTTCTTCTACTATACATCAGAGCTATCCAGCATGGCTTGAAAGGACAGCCAGACAGTCCCTTCTCTCTGTACATGGCTGTGAGTCTCTGTACAGTTTTTGATCTTTTCCCCTAGTTCATATTTCATTTGCTTCTGAATGTGAAAGTCTTTCTTCAAAGCAGCTTCTTCCTAAGAGATTTTTCCCCYGCTTCACTTTTTTTAGCCTAATTAAAGTGCTGGGGGTAGCATAAGCAGTTTTTAGAGGCTACATCTCTGGCAATTAGAGCAGCCAGCTTGTGTGACAACAGCATGGCTGAATAAGAGAGGGCAAAGAAACGACAAAGACTCATTTGCTACTTTATTTGACTGATACACATTTTACTTTGATTTGATCATAATTTTATTCCCACTTCTTGCCTTGATTAAAAAAAAAGAAATCTTACTCATTAGAATTTTGTGTGATTCTGTGATCTCTTTAAATGAGTAAGAAAAAGTATACTGACTTTTTCCTACTGACATTTTTATCTTGCTTTAATTCTGATCAACATAAATTAAACAATATAATCAGAAAGCCAGAATACTTCATAGAATTCCAATTTAATTTTCTTATTTTTGTCCAACATGAAGAAAAAAAGTAACATTTTTCAAGAACAAAGACTGCCATTAAACTTGTATCTAAAAATATATTTGATTTTTAAAACAGCAAACTTGAGTTTTACTTTAGGTTGTAGAACTGAATGTTGCACYTCAGGATCACTTGGAAAACACACCACGGTTCAATTAGTCTTTTTTTTTCCTACTCTATTAAGAATAAATCCTTTTCCAACTCCAATAAGAACAATCTCCTAATCTCTATAAACGAAGATCTTTTTGCTTAACCTTCATTAGATACTTAAAAGGAATTAAAGAAAAAAATTATTTCAAGATTGCACTAAGTTCTTTATCTTAAAAGGGCCTCCTCTACAATTTCCTTGCCTTAAAGCTTCTGTCTTCAGAAACCGATATCAGCATATTATTCTCCCATGTGCAGAACTCAGCAGCAGTAACTGGAGCTAGGTGGCCTTCCAATTCAGCTAGTACAGCATTACTCTGTTATTTGAAGGGTCAAAGCAAAAACAGATCAGAATTCAAGCTAAAAGTGACCATCTTTTTAATAATTGGTGAATATTTTTGAAAATAAATTCACATTTGGGTTCATCATATCAAAATATTCAATAATATTTTTTAAAGCCAGTTGCAGTTCTGAGCATCATTCTGCTGGCAAAAACACTATATACATTGCACAATGGAGGAGAAATTTTTCAGATGTCCCCACAAGGTTCTCTAGTTATACCTTATTGTGATATTTTACCACTTCAACTTTTTAATAGTCCTTTATCTGATATACGTTACATTATCAAGCATTTGTTCAAACTCACTTTCATCTGTGCAAGAAATAATTAAGTAAATAATTAAGCAAAATATTCTATCCAATAATTTTATATGAAAGTGAACAAGTTAAAGATAGACTTCAGCACTGTGAATCCAAAGGACAATTCTCACCTTTGCACTTAGCATGTAAATCCGCTTTTCAGCACATACTGCCACTTGTTGATCATCTGGRCTAAATCTCACATGAAGCACCGTTCCCAAAAATGTTCCTATAACAATTCCTCGAGGCACTACCCCTGAAGCAATTTTTATGTTATTATTATGCAACAAAAATATTATTTCAGGCACCATAACAGCTTTCAAATGAAAATTTGAAATTTACAAATTTAGTTCCTGAAAGACTATTACAGCAGCTCATCTTTTACTTTAGAACAAACTTGTTATTTTTTCCTCACACATTGATGATGTCTTCTTATCTTCAAATTTACTATTTCTTCATTAGAAAGATGGATTTTCCGGAGAATCTTTAGAATAAATTAATTTATCCAAATTTTCCAGAAAGAATTTTGAGTACTCCAACACTAACTGGAATTAAATACAGCAGTGCCAAAACAGAACACATTACATGTTTGATCATACTGGAGGAAACTGGAAAGTTACAAAGTTTATTCCTGTAAGTTATTCACCACATGCATTCAAAAAAAAATCAAGCAATCATCATCTCATCCCTCTTCTTACAGACAAACCGTAGGCCTTGGGCCAAAGAGCCTGCRGCTGCACAGAGGAAGGGAGAGAAGGAAATTCAGCAGTATTGAATCAGGCTGTCAAACACAATTGTATTAAAATTCCACATGCCATTAGCAGTCTGTTTTGTTCTATTTCTGTTTCTCACAAAACTATGGCCTGATTCTRTGCCCACTCCCTGAATCATTCTTCACATCTCTCTGCTATACACGTATGGATTAAAGTGCAATTACGGCAACTACAAAAGCACTTTAAAGGTCTACATTTCTCTGCAACACTCCATTTCGTGATGTGCAAGCCTGCAAAKTTAGCACGGAGAGAGGGCAAAACGTTATGCCTCGAGTCACAGGTAAGTCTCCAACTGCATCCATCGGAGGGGAACCTTTCCGCAGTGCCGGAGCACGGGACCCCCCCCGCCACCCCGGCGCCGCGGAGCTCGCGGCGCGCCCCGGCGGACGTGCCTACCTTGCGCGAGGCTCCACACGCGCACGGCGTCGCGGGACGCCGAGCACAGGAGGCGCGGCCCGGCGCGGCTGCCGAAGGAGAGCGCGGTCACGGCGAGCTCGTGTCCGCGCAGGCGCAGCGGCTGCCGGGGCGCACGGCGCCGTTAGCGGAGCCCCCCGCGCCGCCCTTGCCGCGCCGCCCCCGCGCTCACCTCGCCGCCCGGCGCGCTCCACACGCACAGCTCGTTGCCGCGCAGCGGGAAGGCGCAGCAGCGCT